>NC_064828.1:19708253-19730753 GCF_024166365.1 Elephas maximus indicus | reverse complement strand
CAGCTTTAATGAGCTGCAAGTCTCGGTCAGTCTTGGCTTGTATTTTTAATTTTTTCCTTTTAAAATTAGAAATCAGGGGGAAAAACCCTGTTCCTCTGGGAGTGGAGAGTACTATGTATATACTATTACTTTCAGTAGATCAATGCTCAGTGTTAAATTGTTTTTCCTTCTAAAAAAGGTGTAGCTAATAGCATGGGACTCATACCCCATGTGATTTCAGTAACCTGAGCTTTAAGACTATCCACTTTGAAGGAGCACTGTGGGATAATTTTTGGAGTGTCATATCTACATTCTGCCCTGTGTCTCAGTAGTTAAAAGAAACCTGAGTGGGACTTATGACAACAAACATTTTTTTGCACTCATTTTGTTGCTGCCACCAATTAAATAATGCTTTACAGTCCTTTAGAATACTTTAACATTGTAATATAGCTTATCCTGACAACAACACTGATACATTGATAGGAAAAAGTCAAAACAAACCCGTTGCCATCTAGTCGATTCCGACTCATAGCGACCCTATGGGACAGAGTAGAACTGCCATCTAGGGTTTCCAAGCAGTGGCTGGTGCATTTGATCTGCCGATTTTTTGGCTAGAGACCATAGCTCTTAACTACTGCGCCACCAGGGCTCCATATTGATAGGGTTGGTATTATTTTGATTTAAGCTATATGGAGATTGAATTTTGAAGAGGCTAAAAAAAAAAAAAAAATTTTTTTTAAGTCACTTGGCCATGGTCCTGTAGTTATTAAAACGTAAAATTGACACTAGAACACAGATTCCAAACTAAGTCTTTTCTCACTCTCCTAAATTGTGTTATTTCTCTTCTTCCCAAATTAGATATAATAGGAAGGTTTATCCACGTTATGCCTTTTTATTAGCCTCATGAAATTGGAATGGAATCTGAAGTAGCCTTATTCCAAGGGAGAATACCGTATTTTTTCACAAGTTACGAGACCACATAAACAATGCACGCACACGTACAATGTGCACATCGCTTCTAGGAAAGTAATTCTCGAGGGCGTTGCGCCGTTGGCAAAAAACGTGATGTGTGTGCTATTTGCGTAAAAACACAGCAGCTACCGTTTCCATGGCTCTCTGTAGCCTCAGAATAACCTAGTGAGGTAGGCAGGGCATGTGAGGCCAATTTACAGTTGAGGAAACTGAGACATTATAGATGGAAGTGATGGTAAAGAGCATGGTGGCAAATGGCAGTGCTAGGACTTGAATTCAGGCTCCCAACTCCTTGTCAACAGCATCATGGTGGATAAAGTAGCACTTAAGGAAATTATTGAGGAAATGCTATCAGAGTAGGATTGTAATTTTCATGGCAGGTTTTACAGACCTGGGCAGAAGCAGGAGATGAAGAGGTCTATCATACTATCAGTCCGCGTGATCAAGACATATGCTGCTCAGCATTCCTTCTTCCTAGCATAGGACATTACCAACAGCGTTTTGATTAATAATAAGCAATAGGTCGATTACATTGGTCTTTGCCTTAAAAATGGAAGCCCCTATATTTGGAAAAGTCCTTTAAAGTATCAAAGCACATTACTGTTTTTCATTGTGTTTTTAACTGTAACAATGGATCCTGTAACTGCAAAGTGATTACTAATTACAGACTGAGCTGCTAAGGAAGCCTGAATTTTCGTTCCACATTTTATAATCGGCTGGACTCTCCCCTTCGCCATCTTGGCTTTTATGTTATGGTATGTAAAAGTCTCTGCCTTTTTTTTTTTTATTCAGTGGTTCCCAATTTTAGCACGCATCCTGCTCCCTCTTAAGTCTCAAATGTTAGGCGTGTGAGTGAGTGAATGAGTAAATAGGTTAGTTTCGTAATAAGAACCGTAACTTTCCTCTAAGAACCATATTCTGGATAGCTCTGTTAATGAAGATTTTCCCAAGTAGAGGTGACATTAAAATGAAAGTATTCTTAAACCAGGCTACATAAATACGTACAGTCCTTTCATGAAAAAATCAGTCTTCTGTAACGTATAAAGCGCTGTTATTAATAGGGAGGCTGGCATTATAATATAATTACAAATTAAGATTATTGGCAGATCAAATTTTTTAAAGAATCAAGGGGAAAATGTCTCCGTCCACATTATAGTTGAAGATTTTATGCAAATTTAATAGATGTTGGTTATCAGTAACTTGCAATGCTTACGTTATGTATTTTTTTCTTAAATCAACTTTATTGAGGTATAATTTATATACAGTAAAATTAATACAATTTAAGTGTACATTTCAATGAATTTTGACAAATGTATGTACCCCGGGTCCATAACCTTTTTTCTTTATAACATTTATTGTGCTTTAGGTAGAATTTTACATAGCTAATTAATTTTCCAATGAACGGTTTTTACACTAATTGTTTCATGATCTTGGTTCCAGTCCTGCAATGTGTCAGCACTCTCGCCAGTTCCGCCCTGGATTCCCTGTTTCCATTAGTCAGATTTCCCCGTCTCTCCCTGACTTCTCAGCTTTGGTTTTGGGCAAATGTTGCCCTTTTGGTCTCGTATAGTTGATTGTTCTAAGGAGCACATTCTTCATAGATATTATTGTTCATTTTATAACGCTGTGTATTATTCAGTATCTGTGGGCGGTCCTGGAACCAATCCCCCACGGATTCCAAGAGACAACTGTATGAGTATACACACAGCATTTATAAATATGTATATAGAGATATCCACCGCCATATCTATACAAGTACACAGATGTACTCCTGAACGACCCCCCTCACCTATTGAGCTTACATATTAGCCTGTTGTTATGGGATTGTGCATGTCACAGCATTTACCATGTTGTTGTTAGGTGCTGCCGAGTTGGTTCCGACTCAAAGCGACCCTATAGGACAGAGTAGAACTGCTTCTTAGGGTTTCCAAGGAGCAGCTGGTAGATCTGAACTGCTGACCTTTGGGTTAGCAGCAGAGCTCTTAACCACTCTGCCACCAGGGCTCCAGCATTTACCATAAAAAATCTATTGCCGTCGAGTCCATTCTGATTCATAGTGACCCTCCAGGACAGAGTAGAGCTGCCCCACAGGGTTTCCAAGGAGCGCCTGGCAGATTCGAACTGCTGACTTTTGGATTAGTAGCCATAGCATGCGACCACTACGCCATCAGCGTTTCTCCGTTTACCATAAAAAAAAAAAAAAAATAGTTGCCCTTTATTCCTGCATACCTCTCAGTGTCTTCCTCTGCTGACTTCCCCCATATTGTGCATTGCCTTACCCTTCACCAGAATTAACGCATGTCTTTTGCTATGCAGTTAGTGATTCTCGTTCCCTATGCCTCCCATCCCTGGTAACCATCAAAGAATGTTTCTTTCTGTATACAAACATATTCTGCACTTTTTATAATAGTTTTCTCACACAATATTTGTTCTTTGTTGATTGACTTTCACTCAGCGTAATGTCCTCCATATTCATCCACGTTGTGAGATATTTTGTGGATTCATCATTATTCTTTATAGTTGTGCAGTATTCCATTGTGTGTTGTACCACATATTGTTTATCTGCTCATCTGTGGATGGGCATTTAGATCGCTTCCACCTTTTTGCTATTGTGAATAATGTTGCAGTGAACATGGGTGTGCATATGCCTATTAATATGGCTCTTATTTGTGGTATCGCTGGATCATATGGTAATTCTATTTCTAGCTTTTTAAGAAAGCGCCGTACTGTTTTCCACAGTGGTTGTACCATTTTACATTCTCACCAGCAGTGCATAAGAGTTCCAATCTCCCCACAAGCTCACCAGCGTTTTGTTGTTTTCTGTTTTTTTGGATCCGTGCCGTTATTGCCAGGATGAGGTGTTATCTCATTGTAGTTTTGATTTGCGTCTAATGGTTAATGATCGCGAGTATCTCTTCATGTGTTTTTTAGCTGCGTGAATGTCATTGGTGAAGTATGTATGTTCATGTCTTCTGCCCATTTTTTAATTGGATTGTTAATCTTTTTGTTGTTAAGGTGCTGAAGTTTTCTATAAATTTTAGAGACTAGCCCCTTATCAAATACGTAGCCAAAATATTTTTCCCAGTCTGTAGATTCTCTTTTTACTCTTTTGGCAAAGTCTTTTGATGAGCGTAAGTGTTTAATTTTTAGGAGATTCCAGTCATCTAGTTTATCTTCTGGTGTTTGTGCATTTTTAGTTATGTTTGTATACTATTTATGCCATATATCAGGGCCCCTAGTGTTGTCCCTGGAAACCCTGGTGGTGTAGTGGTTAAGTGCTACGGCTATTAACCAAGAGGTTGACAGTTCGAATCCGCCAGGCACTCCTTGGAAACTCTACGGGGCAGTTCTACTCTGTCCTATAGGGTTGCTATGAGTTGGAATTGACTTGACGGCAGTGGGTTTAGTGTTGTCACTGTTTTTTCTTCCATGATCTTTATAGCTTTAGGTCTTACATTTCGGTCTTTGATCCATTTTAAGTTCGTTTTTGTGCATGGTGTGAGGTATGAATCTTGTTTCATTTTTCTACAAATGGATATGTAGTTTTACCAGCGCCATTTGGTGAAGACACTGTGTCAATGGACTTTGACCCTTTGTCAAAAATCATCTGTCCGTAGGTGGACGGCTTTACTTCTGTATTCTCAATTTCATTGGTCTATATGTCTATCGTTGTACCAGTACCAGGCTGTTTTGACTACCGTGGCTATACAGTAGGTTTTGAGACGGGGGACTGAGGCCTCCTATTTTGCTCTTTTTCTTTAATAATGCTTTGCTTGTCTGGGGCGTCTTCCCTTTCCATGTAAAGTTAGTGATTAGTTTTTCCATCTCATTAAAGAATGTTGTGGGAATTTGGATCGAGGTTGCGTTATAATTGTAAATCACTTTAGGTAGTGTTATGTATTGAATTCTGTTCCCCCAAAATGTTTGTCAACTTGGCTAGGCCATAATTCCCAGTATTGTGTGAATTGTCCATCATTTTGTTATCTGATGTGATTTTCCTATGTGTTGTAAATCCTACATCTATGATGTTAATGAGGCAGGATTAGAGGCAGTTATGTTAATGAGGAAGGAGTCAATCTACAAGATTAAGTTTTACCTTAAATCAGTCTCTTTTGAAATATAAAAGAGAGAAGGGAACAGAGATGGGGGGAGGGGAACCTCATAACACCAAGAAAAACAGTGCAGAGAGCAGAGTGAGTCCTTTGGACCTGGTGTCCCTGAGCCTGAGAAGCACCTAGAATAGGGGAAGATTGATGACAAGGACCTTCCACCAGAGCTGACAGATAGAGAAAGGCTTTCCCTGGAGCTGGCACCCTGAATTCGGACTTCTAGCCTCCTAGACTGTGAGGAGTGGTGGAAACCCTGGCGGTGTAGTGGTTAAGTGCTATGGCTGCTAACCAAGAGGTCGGCAGTTTGAATCCGCCAGGTGCTCCTTGGAAACTCTATCGGGCAGTTCTACTCTGTCGCATAGGGTCCATATGAGTTGGAATCGACTTGACAGCAGTGAGTTTGGTTTTTTGGTTTTAAGACTGTGAGGGAATAAATTTCTCTTTGTTAAAGCCATCCACTGTGGTATTTCTGTTATAGCAGAACTAGATAACTAAGACAGGTAGCACTGACATTTTCACAATATTAAGTCTTTCTATCCAAGATCATGGTATGTTTTTTCATTTAAGTAGGTCTCTTTTGGTTTCTTTCAGTGGTGGTTTTTTTTTTTTTTGGTTTAAGTCTCTTACGTCCCTACTGAGACTTATTCCTAAGTATTTATCTTTTTGATGGCTGTTGTAAATGGTATTGTTACCCGGATTTCCTTTTTGGAGTTTTCATTGTTACTGTAGAAGAATCCAGCTGATTTTTGTATGTTGATCTGCTGCATCCTTCTATTAGTTCCAGTAACTTTCTTGTGGAGTCTCTGGGTCTCTGGGATTTTCTATGTATATGATCATGTCATCTGTGAGTAAGGATAGTTTTACTTCTTCCTTACCCATTTGTGTGCCCTTTTTTTCCTTTCTTGCCTTATTGCTCTAGCTAGTTCTTCCAGTACAATATTGAATAAAAGTGGTGATAAAGGGCATCCTTGTCTGATTCCCATTTTCAAGGGAAATACTTTTCAGACTCTCTCTTGAGATTAATGGTGACTGTTGGCTTTGTATAAATGCCCTTAATTATGTTGAGGAATTTCCCTTCTATTCCTATTTTGTTAATACTTTTTACCAGGAAAGCTGCTGAACTTTATCAGATGCCTATTCTGCATTGATTGAGATGATCATATGATTCTCGTTCTTTGTTTTATTATTGAGGTGGATTACGTTGATTGATTTTCTCCTGTTGAACCATCCTTGCATACCTGGTATGGAGCCCACTTGTTAGTGACGTACTGTTTTTTAAATATGCTGTTGAATTCTATTGGCTAGTATATTGTTGAGAATTTTTGCATGTATGTGCACAAGGGATATTGGACCGTAATTTTCTTTTTCTGTGGTTTCTTTGCCTAGCTTTGGTATGGGGGTCATAGGATGAATTCAGGAATATTCCTTCCTTTCTGTAATCTGGGATAATTTGTGTACTGTTGATGTCAACTCTTCTCTGAATGTTTGGTAGAATTCACTGGTGCAGCCATCTGGGCCAGGGCTGTTTTTGTTGGTAGTTTTTTTCTTTTTTTAATGTCCCCTTCAATTTCTTCATTAGTTATGAGTCTGTTCAGATTTTCTATCTCAGTTTGTGTTAGTTTGGTTAGGTAGTATATTTCTAGAAATTTGTCCATTTCTTCTAAGTTTTTCAAATTTGTTGAAGTATAATTTTTCATAGTATTGTGTTATGATCCTTTTTATTTCAGTTGGCTCTGTTGTGAGGTCCCCCATCTCATTTCTTATTTGGGTTATTTGTATCTTCTCTTTGTTTTCTTTTGTCAGATTGGCCAGTGGTTGGTCAGTTTAATTGATGCTTTCAAAGAACAAACTTCTAATCTTGTTGATTCTTTCTGTTTTCCAATTTGTTTATTTCTGCTCTAATCTTTATTTTTTCTTTCTTCTGGTGGTTGTGGGCTTCTTTTGCTGCTCTTTTTCCTTTTGTTCAGATTGTAGGACTAAGGTATTGATTTTATTCCTTTCTTTTTTCTTGATGTACGTGTTTATTGCTATAAATTGACCTCTGAGCACTGCTTTTGTTGTGTCTCAAAGGTTTTGGTATGTTGTGTTTTCATTCTCATTTGATTCTAGCAATTTTTTTTATTTCATTTTTAATTTCACCTATTATCCAGCAGTTTTTGAGCAAAATATTATTTAGTTTCCATGTATTTGATTTTCTTCCCTTGTTCTTTATTTTTATTTTCTTGAATTTTAATTTTATAGTGTTGTCATCAGAGAAGGTGCTTTGTGTAATTTCTATATTTTTGAATTTACTGATGCTTGCTTTGTGGCCTAAAATGTGATCTGTTCTGGAGAATGATGTGTGTGTGTTTCAGAAGAATGTGTACTGTGCTGCTGTTGGGTGCAGTGTTCTGTATATGTGTATGAGGTCAAGTTGGTTGATTGCGATGTGTAGATCTTCTGTATCTTTGTGGAGTGTCTATCTTGTTGTTCGGTCCTTCCTTGAAAGTGGTGTGCTGAAGTCTCCTTCTGCTCTTGTGGAACTGTCAATTTCTCTTTTCAATGCTGTTAGAGTTTGTTTTATGTATTTTGGAGCTCTGTCATTGGGTGTATAAATGTTTATTACGGTTATGTCCTCTTGGTGGATTGAACATTTAATCATTATATAATACTCTTCCTTGTCTTTTGTGGTAGATTTTGCCTTAAAGTCTAGTTTATCAGAGATTAATATTGCCACTCCTGCTCTTCTTTGGATGCTGTTTGCTTGACATATTTTTTACATGTGTCTTGTAGACCACATATTGATGGGTTGATGGGTCATGTTTTTTTTATCCATCCTGTTACTCTCTATCGGCTGATGGATTTAACCCATTTATATTTAGTGTGGTTATTGCTTTGTATGAATTAGCTGCTCTCATTTTGTTGTGCTTTTTCTTTTTTTGTGGTCTTGACATTTTCTTTCTTCCACTTGTTTTCCGTACTGAGTTTTCTTTTTGCTTATAGAGTTTCTTTTCCTTCCCTTTGTTGTTGATTTTGTGTTTATTGAGTTTTTATTTTGCTGAGTAGCTTTATTACTTTTCTTTGTGGTTACTCTGAAATTTACCTTTATCTTCCTAGGTTTAAAATGGTCTGTTATAGCTTGGCATTGCCTTGACTTCCTCACCATGTGAAAGTTCTCTAACTAAGCCATTTATTGTCTCATTGATTTTGAAGCTGTTGTCATTTACAGATTGACATTGCTGGTTCCTTTTTTTCAGTCTTGTAGCTTTATTTTACTTTTGAGAATTCTTTGTCTTGGTTGGTTTTTGGGTGATGCTGTCATATGTCTTAATCTCAGGTTGTTGCCTAGTGGTGTTGTTTCTCTGTCCAAAGGGCACCTTTTAATTTTTCTTGTAAGGCTGGTCTGGTTTTTACAGATTCCTTTTATTTCTGTTTATCTGGAAACATCCTAACTTTGCCATTGTATATTAGAGACAATTTTACTGTATAGAAAGTTCTTGGTTGGCAGTTTTGGCTTTTTTTTTTCTTTCTTTCAGGGTTTTATATATGTCATCCCGTTGCCTTATTGCCAACATGGTTTCCGCTGAGAAATCAGAACTTGGTCTTCTTGGATCCCTTTTGTAGGTTACAGTTCATTTTTCTCAAGCTGCTCCCAGTATTTTTTTTGTCTTTGGTTTTGGAAAGTTAGATTATGATATGTCTTGGAGACTTTCTTTTGGGGTATATCCTGTATGAGTTCACTGAGCTTCTTGGATGGATATCTTCTCATCTTTGATGCTCTTAGGGAAGTTGTCTGCTTTCAAATCTTTAAAAAAAATTTCTGTGCCTTTTTTGTCTCCTTCTGTTCTGGGATTCCGATCACGTGTAAGTTATTCTTCTTCATAGTGTCCCACATAACTCTTAGGCTTTTTTCTTTCTTCTGAATGTTGCTCAAACAAATTAGTATCAAGGGATTTGTCCTCTGTTTCACCAATTCTGTTTTTCATGGGTTCAGTTCTGCTTCTGTATCCTTTCCTTGAGTTATCTATTTCTGAATTTTTTTTTTGTTAGTCTTCTGGATTTCTATTTGCTGTTTTTGTATGGTTTCTAGTTGTCTATTTGTCTTATCATTTTGTTCTTGTATTGTTTTCCTGAATTCTTCTAGGGTTTTGTCTGTGTTTTTCTTTGCTTTGTCTGTGTTTTCCTTTGCTTTGTCTGTGTTTTCCTTGATCTTTTTGAAGACCCTATAGGTAAATCTTTTGAATTCCTTATCAGATAGTTCCTTTACCATTTCTTCCTCAGGAAGGTTTTCAGTCTCTTTGGTCACTTGCTTGAGCCATCTTGCCCTTTTTCTACTAATGATTTGATATTGTCTGCTGTCTCTGAGGCATTAAAGTGTTATTTATAATTTTTTGTTTTATTTTGTTTTGATATATCAGTGCATGTGGGTTGGGCATCCTTCACTGATTGTTCATCCAGCAGCGTGGGAGTGTTCATGACCTGTCTCCAGGTGGGCATGGCTGTGGCAGGCAGGGCAAGCCTGCTTTGCTGTTCACTGTGCATGGAAGATGGCTGTGGGTGTGCTGGGCAGCTACTGGCTAGTGTCTGCCTCCAGTGCAGTGGTGTGGGAATGCTCAGAACTGTGGAGGTGTTTCTTCCACCCACTTGGCTGGACAGCAGGCGAGGGCTGGTGCGTGCCACTGGGGAGCCTGGATGCTCTTGCTCTGCCCACTCAGCAGGGTGGCGAGCAAGGGGCAGAGATGGACAGGACAGGTGCCTGGGGAGCATGCAGGTGCTCTCTCCAGTGAGGGAGGCATGGGACATGTGGCTGAGGAGCGTACAGGTGATTTCTCTGGCATGGGTGGGTGAGGCAGGTGGCTGAGGCATGTGCAAGCACTTTCTGTGGTGCAGGAGGGGCAGGGCAGGTGCTTGAGTGTGCAGGCACTCTCTCTGATGGAGGGAAGTTTGGGGTAAATGGCTAGGGTGTGTGAAGGTACTCTCCAGCTGGTTAGTGGCTGGGCAGGAGGCCAGGAAGCACGCAGGTGCTCTCTTTGGCAGGTGAGTGGCTGGGCGGGCAGCTGGAGAGCGTTTAGGCACTCTCACTGGTGGAGGGAAGGTTGGGGCAAATGATCAGGGAGCACATAGGCACTCTGTCCTATGGGAAAGGGGTGGGGCAGGCGGCCAGAGCACGTTCTCCCTCTCTGCCCCTTGCCTGGTAGGTGGGGGGAGCAGGTTGGTGGATGACATTGAGGAGGGAGAAGGGGAGAAGGAAAAAGAAGAAAAAGAAAAAATAATAAAAGGGAGGGCTCATACTAGATCCTTAACACTTGGGGCAGTAGGGATGGGGGGTGATTTGTGCAACCAGTCACCAAGGTGGTGGGGAAATGGGGAGCATACCCCTATAGTCATGGGGCAAAGGTGCCTGTGCACTTCCCGCTGGGCACAGCCAGTAATTGGTACTTGCTTCACTCCAGGTGCATCTGCACAGTTTCTCTGTCTCTCTTTGGCACTCCGTGTTGTTGCCTTCCTGTGCTCCTCAGCTAGGATCACTGCTGGCTGTGTCTCAAGATGTCCATGCTGTGCCAGGTCGGCTGGCACAGCACCTCCTCCTTGTATCTCTCCTCATTCGCTGTTCTTGTTCAATTTCTTCTTCCAGCCAGTGTTTGATCTAATTCTGTATCCTTTCAATGGATGATCAAGACCCCAGGACTGTCATCTGTATTTGTTTCACTTTGTTTCTTGGGTCTTTGCTGTAGAGGGACGGCATATCTGACTAGGCTGCCATCTTGGTGCCACCTGTACGCTTTATAATTGGTCATAATAAGAACTGTGTATTGTGACAACAATTAAGAATCACAATTTGAAGAAGATAATCTGCCTTACCGTGTAGGATGGATTGGAGTGAAGAGATGCTGAGTATGGTGAGAGAGATCAGTTAATAAGCTATTGCAGTGCCTTTAGAAAACTTAATCCGGGTCTGAATTAGGGTCTGCAATGGAAGTGATAGAGTAAGTAAAGTCTGTAGGGCATAAAAGCTTACTGGATACTGGTGGTGAAGAATAGAAAAGAGCCTAGGATGAATTTGAGATTTCAAACCAGGATATCTCCTATTAATAGAAATGGGAGTTTTTTGGAGTTGAGGAGGGAGAAATTGAATTCAATTTGGGCATAATAAATTAAGGCTCCAGTGCACATCTTAAACAAATTGTACAGTAAAATTGGAAATAGCTAGTGGCTAGGGTGTTTGGTTTTTTAGGGTGTGTGAAGGCACTCTGCAGCAGGTGAGTGGCTGAGCAGATGGCCAGGAGATTCTTGGGAGCACAGTGTAGATTTGTGAGACATTTATAAATGAAATGATCTTTCTAATGCACTTCAAATGGGAGGAGGCATTCCCCACTGTATATGTGAACCCTCATTTGATTCTTAATTACTCAAGTGATTATTTAATCTGTAAAATTATTAATGTTGGGATTTTCATTTCCCTGGTTCCTTAAATTCTTCTGCCCCCTAAATAGCAGTCAGGTGAATGTAAAGGAGTTGGTGTGCATTCCAGGAATGAGTGCCTCATTGAGAGGAGGTAAATGCATGCAGCTTCTTCAGCTCAGTATAGACAGGAATGCTTCCAGTGCTTGGTAACCTCTTGTTTGTTGATTACACATTTATTAAGTGGCAAATATTGTTTCCTAACTCATTGCACCTGTGTGCTTCTCAGCCTTTTATGTAATTTTAAAACATTGAGAAAAGTCATAATTAAAAGATTTTTCAAGCTTCTATATGATGTGATGTTTTCTGTTTCCTTAAAGCTCAATTGTATCCTATTCTATCCTTTGAAGCATGTTGGTCTAGACAATTCAGGTGAGATTTCATGGGTAGGAATTTGAGCTTATTTTGGACTCTTGGCTTTTGTTGGTAAAAAATTGTGTCTGTGGCTAGGCACTCTTTTGTTTCTGTTTATAGATTTGCTTTTCTACAACTGGTGGAATGAGAAAATGACTTATTTTCCCTAGTTTGAAAAAGAAGTATAGAAACACATTCATCGCATGATAAATATTAATGATAATGATAATACTGAAAGCTTTTGTCATTCAAGCTCAGAAGTGAAAATTAGATTCCAACTCTTTTATATACAGTGTAGTCAGTGGCATTTAATGAACTCTATATTATCCGTGATTGTGGGTACAAGCAGAAGATGGCTACCCAAAATTCAAAAATTAATCTACCATGGCTATTAATATCGATATCTTACTGAATTTCTTATAAATCCTGCTAAGTATAGAAAATTTTTACTGATTAATGTTCCTTCCCTTATATTTTCCTGGACAACTCATTAGAAACATTTTAATATATAAAAAACAAACTATCAGTGAATGGGTTATCAGGGCAGAGGGGGATTAGGATAAGAGAGGTTGTCAGGGCAGGAGCAAAGGGATTGTAGGATTGATTCACCACCTGAAAAGACCATGGTCATCAAGGATCAGTGACATACGTTTTATTGTTGCTTGATCTCGACAGAAATACCCAGTTTGCCCCCCTCCATGGAGCTTTTAGGAGCCCTGGTCACACAGTGGTTAAGACCTCGGCTACTAATCAAAATATCGGCAGTTGGAGTCCACCAGCAGCATCTTGGAAACCCTATGGGGCAGTTCTACTCTGTCGTATAGGATTGCTATGAGATGGTATCAACTCAGTGGCAATAAATTTGTTATTTGTGTGTGTGTGTGTGTGTGTGTGGAGCTTTTGTCTCCAGAAGGATCCAGAAGTAGAAATTAATTCATATGTGTATGGTACTTGTATTTGCCAAATTTTCTGCCACAGTCCTGATTTCATGGAGTTTTTTTTTTTTTTCAGTTTTAAGTGATTTAAAAATTTTAAAAAGGTGGAATTTTCTTAGAACTTTTTTTAAAAAACTTATATTTTATAAATTGAGACATGAGAAAAACCCTTTGTTAGTCAGTGTTTCTTGTTTTTTTGTTTGATGTAGGATGTTGATGATTGACATTTTTGGTCATTCCAGAATATTTATTGGGTAACCATGTTGATTTAAAAAAAAAAAAAATTTTTTTTTTTCTTTTTTTTAACCATGTTGATTTGGTTTTTTCCTTTTCGAAACACAATCACTTAATAGAGATACTTTTTGTTTACCTTATGGGAATTAGTTAATTTGGATACCTAATTAAAAGGGACTTTACCTTTTAATTAAAAAACGATTTCGTATTTTACCTTTTTTAAATCAGGTGATATGACTAGGGGACAGAACTTTTGCCTAGATCTCTTAAGACACCAAGTCTTTTTTCTGATGATTTTATGATGGAATGTGAAGTAGATTAAATTTAATGGTATTTTTTTCTCCTCAAATAATGAAGTGCGTTTGACTGAGAATATTAGCGACGGGTATTTTCAGGTGGATTGCTAACTAAATTGAATTGCCTGTAAGTCTAGCCTCTTTGCCATTCTTCCTTCTGTTGTCTCCTGACCTTTTTCTATAGCCCATCCTGCTAGCTAGCACTTGCCCCTCCCCCCCATGATACATATACACCTGTCAGAGACTCCAACAGAAGAAGCAAGCTTTTGTTGTCAAAACAGTGTTCTTTATTACGTTGTGCCTCTCATGTAACTCTTGTGCTGAACTCCGTGGTATTTTCTCTCATTTAATTTTAAGCCTAGGATGCCACATTTGACCTCAGTATTTACAGTCATTTTCAGCCTAACCCACTCTTTCTACAAAGTACTTCTCAACTTCAATTTTGCTATTTCTTCTTGAGTTAGAATGCCCCATACTATCCCATTCTAGGAGTAGCTTATCTCTTGGCACCCATTGTGTTTCTGCGGCCTTATCTACTGGCTTAGATCACCTTTCAGATTTAACCCTTCCCTTTTTTTTTTTATGGGCATGTGTCTTTATTTAGTTATTAGCTGCTTAAGGCAATTCAAATAAGCAATAATAATCCAAACCAAACCAAACCCGTTGCCGTGGAGTCCATTACAACTCATAGCAACCCTATAGGACGGACTAGAACTGTCCCATACAGTTTCCAAGGAGTGAGTGCCTGATGGATTCAAGCTGCTGACCTTTTGGTTAGCAGCTGTAGCTCTTAACCACTATGCCACCAGGGTTTCCAATAATAATAATAATATATGGTATTTATATTCCTGGAATATTCCAGGACTTTGTTCCAACACTCTTCTGGGTGAGTCCGAACCGTCAACTTTTCTGTTAGTAGTAAGCTGCCATATAACACACGCTATATGTGAGTTAGGAAACCCTGGTGGCACAATGGTTAAGTGCTCGGCTGTTAACCAAAAGGTCAGTGGTTTGAACCTACCGGTTGTTCTGTGGGAAAAAAGACCTGGTAACCTGTTCCCATAAAGATTATAGCCCAGGAAACTCTATGGGCCAGTTATACTCTGTCCTATAAGGTTGCTATGAGTCGGAATGTACTCGGCAGCACACAACAGCAATATGCCAGGTACTTTCTAAGTACCTTACCCACTTGGACCTTTAATCCTCAACTCTATGAGGCAAGTAGTAGTATTATCCCACTTACATATGAGGAAACCAAGGCCTAGAGAGCTAAAATATTTGCCCCAGGTCACACAGAAAGTAGTGACTATATGGTTCCAGAGCTCATGCTCCTAACTATTATGCTATGCTACCTTCCTAGGAAAAGAACTAATTTTGTCACACAAATTTGTGTTGTGAAACTTGTGTGACTAACTGGTTTTCATGAGTCAGAAAGCTTTTAAGTCAACACTGTAGTTAACAAATGTTACTGCCTCTATATAAACTTATCACATTTCCCCGTTTAGCCAAAAAGAGGTCTCTTTTTTTGTAACTCCCAAACAGACTTCTAAATGCACATGGAATTCATTTACTTATGTCATCTAGCACTGTATGTCTTTATAAAAAGGAGTTTTAACATAAAGTGCTTAACCTTTACTTCTTAATGATGAGCTTTTAAATTGTTATTGTGGTGACATAATTAGGTGTAACGCCTAAAATGCTGTGTGTGTATAGCTATAAAAAGAAAGTAATGTGATCTGGGACTGACAGTAAAGCTGTGTCTAGAAAAAATTCCTATGGAAGGTTGAAATTGAATGTGGCAACTGCAATTATCTAAAAGGAAGTCTATTACCTTATGATAAAACTGTCAAAATAATGATTGGGTACTCCCACAAATTGTTCAGAGGATCAATAAAACCAATATTACGTCACGGTTTGAGAATTTAGGAATTCCACTTTCTCCTAATTCATGAGAGGATGTGAATACATTTGAGAATGAGATAATTATAAGTTCTTTATTTTTTTCCCCTTGCTTCATTTCGTAACTTTTGGAGTAAATATTTTTGCTTATGAAGCTTGATGAACAACATTCATGGAAAATATAAATAGTATTTATTCATTAAACCCAGTGCTGTCGAGTGGATTCCGACTCATAGCGACCCTGTAGGACAGAGTAGAACTGCCCCATAGAGTTTCCAAGGAGCGCCTGGTGAATTTGAACTGCCAACCTTTTGGTCAGCAGCCATAGATAGCACTTAACCACTACGCCACCAGGGTTTCCCCTATTTATTCATTCATTAACCAGTTAAAAATAGACAATATGAGCTACTTTCTTTTCCTTTGCATGGACAGAAAATGCAACATCTGGAGCAGTTCCTTTATTGATGGGGGACGATTTCTGTCTCATTCATAGCTCGTGTCTTGACCTTTTGAATCATACTTGATCAGTGATGTCAACGTATACAAGCTAGCTTCTGTATTTTAATGGGGATTACCAAACTTGTTCTTGCTAAAACTAGTGTATATAGTAAATGTTTTGTTATCTTCACAAAACCTTAGTTTCTTAGTGCTCCTATACTAGAAATACCACAAGAGGGTGGCTTTAAGGAACAGAAATTTATTTTCTCACAGTTTAGGAGGCTGGAAGTTAAATTCAGGGTACCAGCTCTAGGGGGAGGCGCTCTCTGTCCACTCTGGAGGAAAATTCCTTGTCTCTTCCAGCTTTTCTTACTGGAGTTTTTGTGATCTCTAAGTGGCATCACTCTTTCCCCATCTGTGCTTGCTTTCTTCTTTGCCTAATCTGCTCTTTTATATCTAAAAATGATTGGTTTAAGACACACCCAGCACTTATATGACCTCATTAACATACAGAAAAGAGAACCTTATTCACAAATGGGATTACATCCACAGGTGTAGTGGTTAGAATTTATAGTACATATTTTGGAGGGAAAATTCAATCCATAACACCACCCAATCTCTTAATTTCTCATTTTTGTTTTTCAGTCTAAGAAGATGTTTGAATATAGCTAATAAAAGACTAGTTTTCGCTGGGTTCAGTGTTCTGTGTTGCATTGGTTCATCCTCTGGTCTCACTTTCATAAATACTTGTTTATTTGACTTAAATATTTTGTGGGTCGTGTACTTGCCATTTACTTATGACTCTAAGATTGAAAGGGTATTGAAGAATTTTGTACATAACTCATAGAACATTTGAACAGAGCTTTATAGTTTATAAGAAATTTTGATATTTTTATTTGATCCACACAGCAACTCTTTGACATGGATAGGGTAAGTGTTATTATTGCAAGTTTTATAAATGATAAAGTGAAGTTCAAGATTAGTGGCCTGCGTGGTCATACAGTTAGAAAGGTCAACAGGTAGGACTTGAACTTGGATCACCCAAGACTACGTGCTCCTCTGCTTACTCACGTTAAGTGCCTGAATGCAGGAAGGGACAAACAGACACAATGGACTAATGAAAGAACCTCGATGGTCTGATTCCAGAACTTTCCTTCTTCCGTTACAAATGTGAATTAACTTTTCTTTTAATGGTTGCCCAAGGAGTTAGTTTCTCTCAGTGTCAGAGAAGTTTTTCTTCTTTCTACCTAAATCTCATCCATTACAACGTGTTTGTGTTTCCACTTGTTTAGTTGGAATCCCAGTTTGATCCTGTACTGGCTGTGTCACCTTGGCTAACTTCTTCAGGTGCCGGAATTTGCTCTTCTTTGTAATTGGATAACGACATCTGCCTTTCAATTTTGTATGGATTAAAGATGATTTTGTAAAAAAATATCTGGCATGGTGCTTGGCATGTTACAGGCTCTCTAGTGATAGTAATTTTTGTAGCAATAGGCAGTATTATTCCAGTAAATAATTATTTGAAGGACATGAAGGAACAAAATTTCCCCTTCCCTTTCTTTAGGCACTCTTCAATTTTGAATTTTCTGGTAATTTTGGAGATTCTTTTCTGAAACCTCTTGAATTATTTCTTATAATGCTTCATATCGGGAGAAAGTTTACCTATGGGCCTACCAAAGCTGCATAGAATAGGGGACTGGCCTCAAATTCCTGAGTTCTTTGCTACTATTTTTATACCTCAATTTTCCAATTTATTTTGTCTTTTAATAACAAAGCAGCAACATATGTTTAGGTTTGTCTACCTAACTGCTGTGGATATTTATAAGTTTTTTATTTCTATAATTACTCATAATTTTGTCTTATACTTCTGGAATTCTTAATCATAGCCAACAGTCTCTCCTAAGCAACTCCTGCAGGATTTGGTGGTAGTGGAAGGAAAAAATTTGTCGTGAGATCATTTCTGGAGGCAACAACTCTTCTAGAAAGCTTTTACTTTTTGAAATAAAAATTTTATCTTCAAATAATTTTAGATTTACAGAAAAGGTGCAAAGATGGTACAGAAAGTTCCTCCTGTATTCCTCATCCAGTTACCCCTAACGTTACCGTCTTAAATTACTGACGTATATTTGTCAAAACTAAGAAACTCACACTGGTACATTAATACTAACCAAACTCTAGACTTTATACAGATTTCACCACTTTTTCCATTAATGGCCTTTTTCTGTTCCAGAATCCAATCCAGGACACTATTTTAGCTGGCGCCCTGGTGGTGCATTAGTTAAGAGCTCGACTGCCCAAAAGGTTAGCAGTTTGAATCCACAGTCCACTCCTTAGAAACCCTATGGGGCAGTTCTGCTCTGTCCTGTAGGGTCTCTTTGAGTCGGAATAGACTCAGTGGCAACGTTGGGTTTGTTTTGTTTTTTAACTGCATTTAGTTGTCATGTTTCCTGTCTATCCTGGCTTGTGACAGTTACTCAGTCTTTCCTTGGTTTTGATGGCCGTGGCAGTTTTGAGGAGTACTAATCAGGTATTTTGTAAAATGTCCGCTCAGTCTGAGTTTGTCTGAATTTTTTCTCGTGATTACAGTGGGTTATGGATTTTGGGAAAGAATACCATCACATAATATCGGGTGAAAGGACACGATGTCAACATAACTTATCATTGGTAATGTTAACATTCCTCTCTTGGTTAAAGTAGGGTTTGCCAGATTTCTCCACTGTTAAAAAAAAAAAAAAATTCCCTTCCCGTATTCTATACTTTGGAATCAAGTCACTAAATTTAGCCCCTTACTCAAGTTGGGGAGGGCAATTAAACTTCACCCCCTGGAGTGGGGTGTAGCGACGTATATTATTTGGAATTCCTCTATAAAGAAGATCTGTCCCTTCTATTTATTTACTGATTGACTGAATATTTATTTTATACCTTGAGTTATCACCCTTCTAGAAAATTTTATTTAGATTCAGGAGTTGAATTTGTGCCACAATCTCTAATAACCCTTTCTTTTAATTTCCCCTTTCTCCTCTCTATGATACCCATCAACTAAGCAAGCGTATGTCTTTATCTCTCGTTTGTATCAGTGATGGAACTATTTAACAATAGTCACAAGTAACCAAGCAAAGCCCCTCTGCAGAAAGACTGATAAAGTCTCTGGTTACATTAAAAAGAGGCCTATCAGTGCTATAAATATCAAAAGTAAATTTGGTTAGTCTAATCTAAATTTTTCACAAATCCGTAATATGTACTAACAAGCATCTTCTTGTTTTGCAAATCAGTAAGATTTGATTATTTGGAACAATACATTTTGAAGTGAGGAAATCAAAGTAAAGGTGAATTCTTTTTCTCTCTTTTTTATTTTGTTGGAAACAAAACATCTGCCAACACAACCACTTCCACATTTACGACTCAGTGACGTTGATTCCATTTTTCATGTTGTGCCATGACAATTACTGTCCTCATCCAAAACATTCCACCACCATTAATGTAAACTAAATGCCCCCAAACAAAAACTTCCCTTTTTCCCCTTCCCCTCACCATGGTAACCATTGATAATCTTTGGTTTGTAAGTATTTGCATATTTCCTGTAAGTGAGAGCATACAGCATTTGTCCTTTTGCAGCTGACTGACTTCGCTCAGCGTTTTTTCAGGGTTCATCCATGTTGTGGCCTGCATCAGAACTTGTTTCTCTTCATGGCTGCGTAATATTGTATTATATACACCACATTTTGTTTATCTGTTCATCTGTGGATGGACATTTCGGTTGTTTACACCTTTTGGCTTTTGTGAAAAGTGCTGCAGTGAACATTGGTGTACAGGTTTCTATTTGCGTTCCTGCCTTCACTTCTTTGGGATTGCTGGTTCATGTGTTAATTCCGTGTTCAGCGATGACCGCACCAGCAGTGGATGAGGGTTCCAGTTTCTTCACAGCCTCACCTTGTTATTTTCTGTGTTTTTTTTTTTAATCATTGCCGTTCTAATAGGGGTGAGGTGATGTCTCATTCTGGTTTTGATTTGCATCTCCCTAATGGCTAATGAGGAGCCTTGGTAGCACGGTGGTTAAGCACTCAGCTGCTAACCAAAAGGTCAGTGGTTAGAACTCACCAGCTAATCCATGAGAGAAAGATGTGGTAGACTGCTTCCATAAAGATTACAGCCTTGGAAAGCCTGTGGGGCAGTTCTACTCCTTCTTTTAGGGTCGCTATTTTATGAGCCAGAATCAACTCTCTGGCAGTAATAACTAATGATGTTGGGCGTCTTCTCCTGTGCTTGTGTGTTGACCATTTCAATATCCTCTTTAGGTGTTTTAATCCTTTGCCCATTTTTTGATTGGATTGTTTGCCTTTTTGTTGTTAACTTGTAGAAGTTTTATATATATTTTAGAATTTGTGCCCTTATCTTTTATATGGTTCCCCTAAATTTTTTCTCTATGTGTAGGTTGTCTTTTCACTTTGTTGAGAAGATAAATTCTTTTGAAAGTGGGCCTGATTTTGATTCTTTTCCATTGCTTCAGTTACCACATTTTTTAAATAAATTTTCGGAAATACTTGCTAATCAGTGAATACCTTTGTATGCAAGGCATCAGGTTGGCAGAACATCAGCAAAATGAAACCCCAAACCTGTTGCCATTGAGTCGATTCCGACTCATAACAACCCTATAGTACATGTAGAACTGCCCCATAGAGCTTCCGAGGAGCGCCTGGTGGATTCGAACATCACAAAGTCTGTTTATTTGACTTAGTTTTTAATTATTTCTTTTTTAGTGTTAGTCTTTCTGCCTTTCCATTCTAGCTGTTCCTGTTGTGTTTTCAAGCTATAGATAGATGACCACTTGGTAAGAATGAGAGGGAAAAAAAAAGTATGACTTGTTTAAGAACAGTCCATGAAATGATAGTTTGCATGTTTAGTTACTTCTGTTTAGAGTTTTGAACCCATCCAGCAGCTCCAGGGGAGAAAGACCAGGCAATCTGCTCCCATAAAGATTACGGTTTAGAAAGCTTTAGGGGGCAATTGTACTCTGTCACAGGGGTCACTGTGAGTCAGAATTGACTCGATGGCACCTAACAACAACAGCAACATATAGGGTTTTAGCATTTTTATTCATGTGGGGAAAAAGCTGAATGAAAGTAGGGAACCCTGATATTCTAATCGGAGGTAGAATTTATTCTTACCACTCGTAGTATCCAATTACATAGTCCCTGTGTTTTCATCTGTCTGTAGGGTCTCTATGAGTTGAAATCGACTCAACGGCAATGGGTTTGTTTTGTTTTGTTTTGTTTTTACAGTCATACCTGCATTAAAGAAAAGTGAAAAAACCCTGAATTATTTGTAAAATGTAAAAATGGGAACATTAGTATGTGGCCCTCTTTTCTGGTATTAAGGAACAGATTGTCTTCCCATCCCAGGGCAGGCTAGATGTCGTCCAAGGAAGGTCTTTCTGGGGGTGAAGGAAGCAGGCTGCACTCTTTGCCTTTGAAAGCGTTTGTCTGTTGCCTGTTTTTCGAACCTGCGCTGGCATCTGCGATGTTATCTGTCTGGGCCTGCTTGCGTGGTCTTTTGATTGGAAGATAGGAAGCCATATCTTTAGTGGATGTATGAAAATCAAAAGAACTGGGGACAATGAGGTAGACAAATGGGTGACAAAGGGGCAGATTTTATTTTCAAAATTTCCTTAGTATTTTACTGGACAATCTCACATTTTATATATTTATATATATATATATATATATGCATATTTATGTATATACGTACGCATTTTCTTTCTTTTGTCTCCACTCTGGAAAGCTAAGCGCTCTGGCTGAGCTAGGTCTAGCTGGGAGATGAGATCCTCACACAGACATTCGTTCAGTTTAAATGAAAACACGTTAACCAGATCCTTCCTTGAGTGGACCTGATAACAGTTTGGTAGCTAGGATTCAGCTTAATTGTCAGGTGTTTATTTAGGAAACCCTCAGTGAGATGGGTTGACACAATAGCCCCAACAGTGGATTCAAACATACCAGTGATCATGAGGATGGCACAGAATCAGGCAATACTTAACTTCTGTTACACGTAACACTGCCATGAGTCGGAGCCACTTGATGGCAGCTCGCAACAACAGTCGTTATTGCTGAATGTCATGAAACTGCCCCTCTTACAGTTGTCTTCTTTTGGGGGGAAGTTTTGTTTTTTCTGCCTGTAACAGATGTGCTCACCAGCCTTAAAAATGGAGCCTTGTTTTTTGTGCACTAAGGTTGGTGAGGAAACCCTGGTAGCATAGTGGTTCAGAGCTACGGCTCCTAACCAGAAGGTCTGTAGGGCAGTTCCACGCTGTCCTGTAGGGTCGCTATGAGTTGGAATTGACCCGATGGCAATAGGTTTGATTTTTTTTGGTTAATGTTGGTGAAGTAGAATCACCTTTGTGTCTACGAGAAATTTAGGATCTACTTATCCTAGGTTTATCCTATGGGATAATCATGTGAACTCTTTTAAATGTTTTATCTTTATCATTTTATAGATTTAAAAAACAGATATTTTTAAATTTGACTGTGGCAATATTGGTATTTTTTTTTTTTCCCCAGCAAGTAAAATAGAGTAGGTAGAACTTTGAAACATTCAGAATATCAGCTAGGTTTTTCCAATAAAAAGACATAATATTGTTGAGTTTTATTCATTTAAATGTTTAAAATTTTGCTTAGCTTTTATTTAGCAGCGGAGGAGGGGATGGGTAAAACAATTTGTTTTTCATACTGTTCCTTTTGGGTGCTTCATTTCTCCATGTAACTTTTCTTGTATCTTTTGTTTGTTTGTTTAAAACCAAACCCAGTGCCATCGAGTAGATTCCGACTCATAGCGACCCTATAGGACAGA
>NC_064828.1:19463253-19703253 GCF_024166365.1 Elephas maximus indicus | reverse complement strand
TACAAGAGGGACTTTGGGAAATTATTTAAATTCCCAATACCTCAATTCTTCATTTGTAGGATGGGGATGTTATTGTTGTCAGGTGCAGTCTAGTTGGTTCCAACTCATAGCAAAGCTACGTACAACAAAATGAAACACTCCCTGGTCCTGCGCCATCCTCGTAATTGTTGCTATGCTTGAGCCCGTCACTGTGGCCACTGTGTCAGTCCATCTCATTGAGGGTCTTTCTGTCTTTCAGTGAGCCTCTATTTTACCAAGCATGATGGCCATCTCCAGGGACTGACCCCTCCTGATAACATGTCCAAAGTATGTGAGATGAAGGCTTGCCATCCTCGTTTCTAAGAAGCTTTCTGGCTGTACTGCGTCCGAGACAGATTTGTGTGTTCTTCTCTCAGTCCGTAGTCTGTTCCGTATTCTTCCTCGATACCATAATTCAAAGGCATCAATTCTTCTCTGACAATCCTTATTCATTGTCCAGCTTTCACATGCATATGAGGCGATTGAAAATACATGGCTTGGGTCAAGCATACCTTAGTCCTCAAAGTAGCATCTTTGCTTTTTAACAGTACAAAGAGGTCTTATGCAGCAGATTTGCCCAATGCAAAACGTCATTTGATTTCTTGACTGCTGCTTCCATTTCTGTTAATTGTGGAGCCAAGTAAAATGAAATCCTTGACAACTTTAATCTTCTCTCCATTTATCCTGAGGTTGCTTATTGGTCCAGTTGTGAGGATTTTTGTTTTCTTTATGCTGAGGTGTAATCCATACAGAAAGTTGTAGTCACTGATCTTTATCAGTAAGTGCTTCAAGTCCTCTTCGCTTTCCGTAAGCAAGGTTGTGTCATCTCCCTATCACAAGTTGTATTCACTGCAAATACCTTTTTCAACAACATAAATGACGACCGTACACATGGACCTCACTGCATGGAATACGCAAAAAGCTCAGCTTGAAATCTGAAACCTTGTAACTTTAGAATCAGTAATGAACTTGTTAATTTCTTATGTCCTCTGGGTAACTGTAGAATAAGCTTAATTCTTCGTCCATGTAAAACCAAAAAAAAAAAAAAAACCCGTTGCCATCCAGTCGATTCTGACTCATAGTGACCCTACAGGACAGAGTAGAACTGCCCCAAGGGGTTTCCAGGGAGCAGCTGGCGAGTTCAAACTGCCAGCCTTTTGGTTAGCAGCTGAGTTCTTAACCACTGAGCAAGGGCTCCCCTCCATGTAAAAGGCCCAGTTATTTAAAGAGAACATTGAGGAGATGTCACACCTTTTTTTCTACACGGTACTAAACATGCTTTTCCTTCAGATTTTTAAAAAAATGCAACATAGTTTCAAATCTTAGTATCCTGATCAATCTCCTGTGAACTAATGCCAAAGTAATACTGGATCAAGTGCCAAATGACTGGGAGACACTGTGAGTTCAGAGGGAGAGGAGAGCGAGTGGGTTGGAAGAATAAGGGAAGATTGTCATGGAGGAGGTGAGAATTGAACCGGGCTTTGACATTTTGGACAAGGGAAAGAACATGAGAGAACATTCCAGATTTGGGGGAGTGGAGCTAAGTATGTTCCCAGTATTAACTAGGATCGTAATAAATATTCATTGACTATATGTTTGTTGAATAAGGGTTGGTAGTATATAATGGCTGTAGAGCTCCAAGTTACCTGAAACTGAAAGAGCTCTAGTGTGAATACTCATACGTAGAAAGCATCTTCTTCTTGTACTCATATAGTAATAATCTAGTTCAAGTTATTTCTTACATGATTATCTGCTAGTTAGTGAGCAGAACTTAATTTGTCCCTGTAGGTTTCCCTAATGCTAAAATACATTGCTTGTTCAGATTGTCAGAGGAGATCAAACTGCTCTAGAGATGACTCATGTTGTGCAGTGGAAGTGCCAGTGGGCCGGCTGGAATTCTTGAGGAGTAGTTCTAACCACAAGGGCAAGTAGGCCCCTGTGGGCCATTGGCAGTATTGCAGTTGTCCGGGAAAGAACACTGGCAGCCCTTCCCCAGTGGAGCTGTAAGTTGTGACTTCGTGACCTTGATGCCCAAAGGCCATAAACCAGCATTTGAAGAAAGCATTAAACTCTGCTTGATACTTAGACATGCTGTCTTATAGCCCTGGTGGAGTAGTGGTTAAAAGCTCAGCTGCTAATCAAAAAGTCGGCAGTTCAAATCCTCTAGCCACTCCTTAGCAACCTTATGGGGCAGTTCTCTCTGTCTTATAGGGCCACTATGAGTCAGAATGGACTCAACAGCAATGGGTTTCATTTTTTTTTTTTTTTTTTTTGTCTTGGAGTTCAGTCTCTGGGGTAGCCTCATGGAGACACAAAATGCCTGCTTTGGGAGTATTTCCAAGAGCAGCTGCCTTCCTTATCCACCTAGTCAATTGCAGAGGTTATTCAGTGGAGGGAGAACTAGGTTCTAACATCACAGCCCCGACTGCACGTGGATTTTACTTCCAGAGGGCCCATCTCGTCTTTGTTCCTATGTCTGTCCTTCCCTCATCCTAACCTTTCCTCTCTATCACTGCTGCTGTGCGATATATATTCAGCCCCATGGTGCTTCACCTATCATGCTGAAACTGAATTTTGATCTTGATTTAGAGATCCCAGCTAGATAAGGTCTTGTGTAGTTTAGGTACAATTTAATCAGAAGGCACTCAGCAGTAGGCAGGACTTCCAGGGGCCTTAAGAGCACAAATGATTCACCTGATGGTTCATCTCAGTTCCTTCCAGCAGCAGCTGGCCACTTATCTGGCCTTACACTGAGCAAACCATAAAAACCAAACCTGTTGCCATTGAGTCGATTCCAACTCATAGCAGCCCTGTAGGACAGAGTAGAACCATAGGGTTCCCCAGGAACACCTGGTGGACTTGAACTGCCAACCTTTTAGTTATCCTCCCTAGCTTGTAACCACTATGCCATCAGTGTTCCCACACTGAGGAAAGGAAGAGTTACAAAAATGGGTGTGATGTCAGTAATTCTTAGGAAGGTCTCC
This sequence comes from Elephas maximus indicus, assembly GCF_024166365.1. Classification (NCBI taxonomy): domain Eukaryota; kingdom Metazoa; phylum Chordata; class Mammalia; order Proboscidea; family Elephantidae; genus Elephas; species Elephas maximus. The sequence goes on along the minus strand of NC_064828.1, from coordinate 19,700,251 downwards.
TGTAGTCAGATTTCTCCTTTATTTGATTGGTGACACTTGAAATGTTTGGGTTTTGCCCTTAGCTAGGAGAAAAAAAAAAGAAAAATCCTTCTATTATATGGCTAGAGACAAGACTTAGAATACAAACCCCGTCAGAGTAATAACACATAAACCTAATTAAGACATGCAAAGGTATAAAGGACTTGTGCCAAGTTCTTTCTAAAGAGGAGTTTTGGGAGTGGATTATGCATTGCATGCTACAAAAGGGTAGGAAGTAGGAGGGGACTGTGGCAATATATACTTGATAAAAGCAGACCCCTGACTTTATAAAGTCTTTCTGTTTTTTCCGTCTCAACAATAGAAAGTAGTCTGCTTAGGGATAATGCAGTGTTGAGAGGCAGAAGGCAAGCCACACAGTGATCTAATACTTGCCAAAGCAACACTATAGCAGTAACGCTCCAAATCTCAAATCGCATGTTAAGTGCTTATGTGTGTTATTTCATCTTCACAACAGCCTTGTAAGGAAGGCATGAATGTTATGAACTTTTACAGATGAGGAAACTTAGGCTTTCAGTCATTAATTTATAACCACTGTGTATGCTGCCTCTCCATTTGAAAATATTGCACTACATAGCTTTCCAGGTCCACCTTTATTGTAGAAGGCATTTTTTTTTTTCTCTTTTAGGAAGATGTAAATAAAAATCATGGTCTTGTTTTCTGACTGTCGTAAGTCATAAAAAGGTCGTAAACTTCTACTTGGTTCTCTTGAGTTGGTCACTCTTGGAACCCAGCCACTATTTCAAGGGGAAGCTGAAGAAGACGTTAGAGAGGGCTAGAACCAAAGACTCTCACCCACAGTCCTGGCCGAGGTCCCAGCAAGCACCAATTTGCAAAATATGGGAGTGAGTCATCATGAAAGTAAATCCTCCATCACTCAGATGATCCACCCCAGCTGATCCATCACATAAAGAACAGGCTATCCCCACTTGGTCTCAACCTACCTGGAGCAAAGGAGAATGAAGAACACCAAAGACACAAGGTAATTATGAGCCCAGGAGACAGAAGGGGCCACATAAACCAGAGACTACATCAGCCTGAGACCAGGAGAACTAGATGGTGCCCGGCTACCATCAATGACTGCCCTTAAAGGGAACACAACAGAGAATCTCTGATGGAGCAGGAGAGCAGTGGGATGCAGACCTCAAATCCTCTTAAAAAGACCAGACTTAATGGTCTGACTGCGACTAGAAGGACCCTGGAGGTCATGGTCCCTGGACCTTGTGTTAGCCCAAGGCTGGAACCATTCCTAAAGCCAACTCTTCAGACATGGGTTGGGCTGGACTATAAGACAGCAAATGGTACTGGTGAGGAGTGAGCTTCTTGGCTTAAGTAACACAGGAGACTATGTGCGCAGCTCCCATTGGAGGAGACTTGAGAAGGCAGAGAGGGACAGGAGCTGGTTGAATGGACACAGGGAATACAGAGTGGAGAGGAGAAGTGTGCTGTCTCATTAGGAGGAGAGCAACTAGGAGAACATAGCAAGGTGTAGATAAGTTTTGTATGTGAGACTGACTTGATTTGTAAACTTTTACTTAAAGCACAATTAAAAAAAAAAAAAAAAGAGCAGGCTATTCCAACTGAGCCCAGCCGAAATTGTACAATAATGAATATGTTAAAAAATTATTGTCTAAGGTCAATTATATACATATACATACACATACACATACACATACACATACACATACACATACACATACACATACACATATACATATATACACATATGTATGTGTGTGTATATATATGGTTTATGTTTGAGAATCCGCTGGAACTGGCTCTCAAACCCAGAGAAGTAAGTTATCTTGTTTCCCAAGCTTGATAATTAGCACAGTGCTTTGGTCTGTGACATGACAGAAGCCTTTGGAGGAGACAGAGTAACAATTCGTTTTCTAGAAACCAATGACCATCTTCCCCTACCTCTTGCCCAGTCAGGCAACATGCAGTAGAGCGTCCTTTAGAGGTGATTTAGGTTGTTCCACTCCCAACCCCACCCCCATCTCACTATCTCCCCTTCTCTCTGTATTGTTGGTGACAACTTCTCTGTTCATTTATCTTTGGTGGCAAAAAAGGTTTAAAAAGGAAAAAAGAGAACAAATTGTACATCGAATTCTCATTAAAGGAACTTAAAAGTAATTGAACAACATAGGAGAATGAACTTTTGTTTTTGGGCTCAGTTTTTGCTACAAAGACATAGAAATGCTAGACAAAATAAACAACAAAAATTTTTTTTAAATACATACCAAGTTCAAATAAAAGAAATTAAATATCTAGGTGCCAGAAATGGACAGAGAAAGTATATCCAGAATGATAAACAGGTGCTTACACAGTGGAGTCCCACTGAGATTGTTAGCTTTGTATACGGACATAAGGGGCTGGGGCTAGGGTTTTTATTTGCCTAGATGTGCAACCAGGATTGGAATTGAGCCTCCCCATATGAGCTCCAAATGATGAAAAGAGAACCAGGAAAATTCTTCTTGCCCATAGAAAATGGCAAGGAAGCTGGCTTTCTGTATATGGCCTTAGATTGTGGAGGATTTTAAGAAGAGGAGTAAGAAATTGGAAACATAGGCTAGTACCATTTGTTGGTTTGGGACCAAATTTACACTCTTTGTTTAGTGCAGGAAGCCAAGCTAAGAAAGTAGCACTAAAATTGGTCTCAGCAGAAGTAAACATGAAACTACTCTTTTATGCAGACATAAAAGTACTCAGTTACTTCCAGAATATACATCAAACAATTCTTACTGAAAATAAACTCACAGTAAAAATTTACAAACCAAGTGAGGAAATCAACGACCATGAAGAAGTTAAAAAAAATAAATAAATAGAAGGAGGAATCTTGTACCATGAACTGGAGATGAGAAAATGAAGACTATAAATCTATAAAATATAATACATAAACTCAAAATCTATAGTATAAATATATCTAAAATGATTGAATAAATAAAAAGGAAGACTATAACTGGACAAATAAAAAAAGATTTAAAATAAACAGAAAGAATGTTTAGAAATAAAATAATCGTGAAGTTAAAAGCTTATTGAATGAATTAAATATTAGACAAAAATGTTAGAGAAAAATTATATTAGGAAAATTAAACACAAGGTAAGAAAAGATGGGACGTAGAAACAAGTGGTAGGAGATATAGGTGATAGAATGATACCTTTTAATAGATGTCTAATATATAGTTTTTTTTTTTTTTTTTAATATAAGGAGTCTCAGAAGGAAAGAATGAAGGCCAAAGATATAATGACTCAGAATTTTTCAGGCTGATAAATGCATATATCCTTAGGTTCAGAAAGCATAACTAACCTCACGCAGGCTAAATGAAAAGAGTTACACCCAGTCAAATAGTAATGAAACAGTTTAATACCAGAGAAAATTCTAACAGCACCCAGAGATAAAAGACAACAGCAAATGATGCCAAGAGACAGAGGAATCACATCTTCAAAGTGCTCAAGTAAAATAACCCTCAGCCTGTAATTCTATACCCCGCCATATTGTTACTCAAAAGTGAGAAATTTTTCAAACAAGGTAACCTATTCAGTGACCCCAGCTGAAAAATCTAATAAGTGGAATTTTTTGGCAAGAAGGATATTGAGCCCAAAAGTAGAGTAGAATTCAAGAAATGATGCTGAAAAGGAAACTGGTAAGCATGTTGATAAACAGAAGTAAGCACTGAGTGTTTTAAAAAATGGAAAGAGACTAACTGGGAAGTTGTATTTAAAAATAATGTTGTTGAACAAAGATAATAGACGCCAATAACTTGGAGGTTGAGGGGTAGGGTCCTTATTGGAATGAGTGCATTCAAAATTCCTTATAATTACTCAGGATGACGAAGAGATTATTAATGAAGCTTAGATATTTCTTCAGTTTAAAAGTTTTTGTGAGAGAACTACTAAAGAAATAAAAGTAGAATGTATTACTTTACGTGAATAAAGGAAGAAAGAAGGAATAAAAAAATAATCAACTACAAGGTAAAAAAGAAGGGGAAGGGAGAAAAAAAAGGATAATCAGCTGAACACACAAAATCAGAGGGTAGAAATAAGTTCGAACATGTCAGTTACCATGAATGTAAATGGGTTAAAGTCACTTTTTAAAAGGCAGAGATTTTCAAATTTCATTTTAGAAAATCCAGCTAAATGCTATTCATAAGAGGCATACATGAGACATACAGTAAAATTTGAAGTAAAGAAATGGAATACCAGAGATATCAGGCAAGTACTAACCGGAAGAAAAGTGGTACAACAGTACTATTATCAGATAACATGAAATTTAAAACAAAACTGTTTATTAGGGACTGACGAAGTCATTACTTAATGCCAAAAATCATAATTTACCAATAAATATAACAATATAGCCTCCAAATATAGAAAGCAAACTTTGGCAGAATTACAAGGAGAAACTGAGAAATCCAGTGTAGTAGTGGATAATTATTTCCTATCTAGTTAGTGAATAATTAGGAATGATATAGAAGGTTTGAATAAAACAGTCAAAAATTTTGACTTACTAGATGTATCTGGAACTCTGAGTTCCTCAAATCTAAGAATTTCACTGTTCTCAGGACATAAAATACATTTACAAAAATTGTTCACATATAAAAACACAAAGGAAGTCAAGCAGATACCAAAGAATTAAAACAAACATCACATACTTTGACCATAATACGAACAAATTAGAAATAACAAAAAGTTAAATAATTTTTTAAGTAATTTATGGATCAAATATGGAATTATAATGGAAACTACAAAATACTTATACATAAATGACAACAGAGCTTGTGAGGTGTAGCTAGAGGAAACACAATAGCCCTAAAATGTTAAAATAAAAGATTGAGAATAGTAAGTGAATAATACAGCAGACTGAAGTAGAAAAAGATAAAATAATGATGACAAAACGATAAATAAGAAAGAAATAAAAAACCCAGTGCCATCGAGTCGATCCCGACTCATAGCGACCCTATAGGACAGAGTAGAAATAGAGCAGTAGAAAGGATCAACAAATCTGAAATTTGGTTTCTTGAAAATCTAATGAAATAAACCAATCTCTGACAAGACTGATTAAAAAAAGAGAGAGTTTACACGAATAAATAATATGGGACTAACCCAGTGCCGCGTGGACTAGCTAAAGCAAATTTGGAAACCCTGGTGGCGTAGTGGTTAACCAAAGCTGCTAACCAAAAGGTCCATAGTTCAAATCCACCAGGCGCTCCTTGGAAACTCTATGGGGCAGTTCTACTCTGTCCTATAGGGTTGCTATGAGTCGGAATCGACTCCACAGCACAGAGTTTGGTTTGGTTATAGCAAATTTAACTGCAGATCCATATATGATTTTTTAAAATCATAAGTTTTGTTTTAATATTCTATACAAATTAATACAAAAATAACGAATCGACAATTTTCTTGAAGTATTAAAAAAAAAAATAGACGCTACCAAATTTGACTCAAGAAGAAATAGAAAAGCCGAGATTATATTCATCAGAGAAATGAAATTGGCAGGCACAAAGGTACAATGCCCAGATAATTTTGCAGATAACATTTGTCAAACCTTTAAAAAACAGGCTATCCCTCTCTTTTACAGGAGCCCTGGTGGTGCAGTGGTTAAGAGTTCTGACTGCTAACCAAAAGTTTGGCAGTTCAAAGCTACCAGCCGCTCCTTGGAAACCCTTTGGGACAGTTCTGCTCTGTCCCATAGGGTCACTAAAAAAAACCCAGTGCCATTGAGTCAATTCCCTAGGAGTCAGAATCAATTCGATAGCAATGAGTTTTTTTGGTTTTGGATTCTCTTACACAAAGCTGTGTAGAGAATAAAAGGAGGAGAAAACTCTTTGACTTCTATTGTGAGGTTCGAAAGACCTGAACACCAAACTTTCATGAGGGTAAAAGGAAAAAAGTTGTAAGCAAGTTTTACTTATTATACCAATGCTAAAGCCTAACTAAAATGTTAACAACACTCTAGCAATGGATATGACCAAGTAGGATTGTAGGTATTGTTCGGCATTACAGAACCTTTAAGGGAGGCACATTAACCAACACATGATTGGAGAATAACTACTTGAACACCTATTCATGATAAGAGCTTAGCAATGGGAATGGGGAGCAACATCATTAACATTATCCACTAAAACCTAGCACCAATATCACATTTATTGGGAAGAGTTTAGAAGCATCCTTTTTAAATCTATAAATAGGACAAGAATTCCCACTATCACTATTTCTATCCAATTCTGTCCTTGAGGCCTCAGCCAAAACAAAATGGCAGGAAAAATAGCTAAGTATAAAGTCTAAAAAAATAAAATAAAATAAAGTCTAGACAGAAAAAAAAAAAAAATTGCACTTGTAGACAACATGAATTCAACTTAAAAAATCTGAGAGACTACACAGCTTTTTAGAGCCAATAAGATAGTTTAGCAAATTTTCTGATAGGTGATTAATATAGAAAAACTAATAGTGTTTCTATATACCAACAACAGCCAATTAGAAAAATGGCCTAAAATAGATACTGTTCACAATGGCAACAAAACCCATAAGGTAACTTGGCATAAATTTATCAAATTAAGTGTAAAACTTAATTAGAACAGGATTATAAATCTTGTTAAAGGCCATAAAAAATAAAAAACCTGAATAAACAAAAAGCAATACCATGTCTAGTATGATAAAATGTCAGTTCTTCTCAAATTAATCTTTAAATTCAATTAAGTTCTTATCAAAACCACAACAATGCAAATGGAGGAGTAAAGGGCCAAGAATAATCAAAATAATTAAAGAAAAATAGTAAGAATTTTTTATATCAACATAACTTCTTTAATGGTAAATGAGTGTGAGATTGGTTCATGGGTAAAAAAACAGACTAGTGAAATAGGCCAAAACCCATAAGCAGACCAGCATATCGGTGGGGATAGGGTACACAGTGTATGAGGAGAAATAGACTACTCAAGAAATGGTGCTTGAGCAATTAATTATCCATTTAGAACAATAAGAGCCCTGGTGACACAGTGGTTAAGAGCTTGGCTGCTAACCAAACGGTTCGCAGTTCGAATCCACCAGCTGCTCCTTGGAAACCCTATGAGGCAGTTCTCTTCTGTGGCAGTGGGTTGGGTTTTTGGTTTTTGTTAGAAAAATAGATAAAATTAGATTCCTGTCTCACAACATACACAAAAATAAGTTCCGTGTGGATTATTAAGCTTTCAATGTGAAAAGCAAGGCTTTTAGGAGAAAATATGGCCAAATATGACTCTTTGGTCAGAAAGATACAAAAAAAAAAAAAAAAAAGTTTTTTTCCTCAATAACTCCCTCCACACAAAGTCCCCATAAAAGATTTGATATATTTGACTATAGCAAAATTAAAATCTTATGTATCATGAATACTGTCACTTATGGAAACAAAACTAAAGGTAAAACCATAGCCAAAATAACTGATTTGCAATGCAAATAATCGCCAAAACATTAGTATCTAGACTTAGAAGTAAAAGACAATAATGCCCTCCTGGTGCCAATTCATGCCACTCATCCTGGCCACCAGTGAGCAAAGGATATAAACAGTTGATTTATGGAAAAGGAAACTTGAATGGCAAACAAACGTATGAAAATGTGGGCATTCTTAGAATATAATCAGGGAAATGCAAATTCATACCATAAAAAAACCAAACCCATTGCCACTGAGTCAATTCCGACTCATAGCTACCCTATAGGACAGGGTAGAATTTGAACTGCCAACCCTTTGGTTAGCAGCCGTAGCACTTAACCACTACGCCACTAGGGTTTCCTTTCATATCCATCAAATTGATAAAAATACCTCATATTGGAAAATGGTAATACATCCCTTCACACGATATGTTGAAGTTCTAACCTCTGTGCCTGTGAATGTGACCTTGTTTGGGTGAATAGTATCTTTCTTCGAAGATATGATCAGTTCAGTCATACTTTGGAAGGGTGAATCCTAGTCCTAATTCCTCTTTGAGTGGTATCTATAAGGAGAGAACAGACACGGAGAGGGTCACCCATAGGGGAAGGCAGATGCCATATGAACATCTATCTACAAGCCAAAGAATACCAAGAAATGCCTGGAGCTACTAGAAGCTGAAAGAAGCAAAGAAGGACCTTCCCCTAGAGCTGACAGAGCGAGCATGGCCCAGCTGACACCCTGAATTCAGACTTCTAGCCTCCAAAATTGACACAATAAATTCTCTTCTTTAAAGCCAGCTACTTGGTGGTGTTTTTGTTACATCACTACTAGGAAACTAGGACAGAAAAGGTATGGAAAATTTTTAACTCTTATATGTCGCTGATGGAAACCCTGGTAGCATAATTGTTAAGAGCTACCACTGCTAACCAAAAGATCAGCAGTTCGAATCTACCAGGTAGTCCCTGGAAACCCTATGGGGCAGTTCTACTGTTGCTATGAGTTGCAGTTGACTCAAAGGCAATGGGGTTCGGTTTTTTGTTGTTGTTGTTGTTTATGTTGCTGATTGGAATTGAAATTACTTCATCTAATTTGGAGAAACAATTTGGGAATAGTGTTAAAGTTGAAGATGCATATAACCCAAAATTGTACTTCTAAAGAGGTGCCTTAGAAAAACTCTTGAATAGGAGCCGAAGAAGACATGCATACACCTGTTCATTGCAGCATTGGTAGTAAGAGCGAAACACCAGGAAACTACCTAAATGTCACCCCCAAACGAAAGGATAATGAAGGTGGTATGTTTAAAAATACCAAATGTCAATTTAAATAAATGAACTGGATCTACATATTTCAACATGGAAAAAAGTGGAAAATCAATTTTGAATGAAAAAGAAAATTAAGATACAAAAGGATATGCACAGTGTATCAGTTATAGCACCAGTTGCTGTCCAGTCAGTCCCGACTCAGGGAGACCTCACGTGTGTCAGAGAAAACTACGCTCCGTAGGGTTTTCAGTGGCCGATTTTTCAGAAGTAGATCACCAGGCTTTTTTTCACAGATGCGTCTGGGTGGACTTGAATTGCCAACCTTTTGGTTAGTAGCTGAGAGTGTTAACCATTTGTACCACCCAGGGACTCCTATATAAATTATGCAAAGTTTAGAATACAATATAATGTGGGTGTTATTTGTGGTAAAAGGCTAAAAACCCAGATGAAATTGAGAGATCTCACCTTCAGGATGGTGGTTTCCTCTTTGCAGAGAGCATGGAGAATGGGATCCTTGTTCAAAAGAGACTTCAGATATGTCTGTATTTTATTTTATATTTTCAATCTAAAATGTAGCTAAATATTAACATTTTTTTATATCAGGGTGGTGGTGACATGATGTCTATAATACTAGGCTATTGACTTCTGTTAGAAATATTTCACAATAACGTGATCACAATCTTAAGCATTATTGCTTAGTCCAGCCATTGCCTATTGCCTACTGTAGCATGCATTAACAGGCACCAGTTCTCTCATATTCCTGTAGCTCTAGCTCCAAGTGACTCACGCATTCTTGCTTTTACTTGCTTGGTAGAAATTTGAAATCCCAGCAGCTAAAATAGTAGCAGACTAAACTGAAATCTGCAGAATGAATGCCTCCAGCAAAGGTTCGGGAGAATAAGGCCCCTGTCCGTGTGTGGTCAAAAAATCAGGGTGAAAGAAAATGGGGAATCCAGGGTGTAAATGGGAAGAGTGCAGACACATTGTAGGGAATGAAACCGAGGCCATGGAACACGTACAAACTGTGGAATGAGAATCTAATTTACTGTGTAAACTTTTACCTAATGCCCAATCAAAAATTAAAAAACAGGTTGCAAATTGATCAGAGGTAGTTGCTAAAGTAGGTCAGTGTCCCGGCTTCCTTGAGATACTTACCCCCAACGCATCCCAAGATTGTCCAACTGCCTTTCTTTACTTATTTGGTTAGTGTTATTGTTCATCTCTTTGAGATGGCAGTTCCTAAACTTCGGAATATGTGTGTAAAAGTAGGTTTGCACTCTCTGCTTGATTTGAGACACAGACGTTCTCTGACAATCTGAGTGATCAGATTTGTATGTGGAGGGTAGGCGCGTTCTGGGTCTGCAGCAGAGGCCTTGACTTCCTAGTTGTTAGCTCTTTCTCTCCCTCTCCAAATAATGGCAGGTAGTAAGACAAGAAAACATTTTGCTGAGTTAAAAATGAATGCGCACTCGGTATATGGTTTTTACTATTCAATTTAAAACGACTGACTTCCTGTCACGAGTTTCCTTTGATATGAATAGTGTTCTGTTGAATATATTCAGACTATTTTTAAAAGGTTTATTGGCTGTGATTCCTAATTCTGATAAGCACACAATTCTCAAATTTGTATTGTGAGGAAAATTGATGTCATCGGTTTCTTTTTTCTTAAATATGTCCCCTTCTTCCCTCATAAGATAAATGACTTATGTTTCTTATGTCTTAGAGTATTGTTCCTCCTCTTTTTGAAAAAGAGCCTTTGTTTTATGATTTTAGCCGTGAATTTCTGTATAGTTTGGTATGAGGTCAGTAATTTTCCATCAGGATAGCATTTTTGACCATGCTGTCAGGTCATTTATATGTTAATAATCTTTCCTTACCTAGGTCTGAGACACTTTAGCAATGGCCAGGTACATATGTCAAAGGCAGCACTGTTGTTTCTTTGAGACTTTGAAGCCATTATTGGTAACATAAAAGGATGTGTCTGCCATTACCAGCTGGAGGTTGAATGGCTAACCAGAGAAAGTGCCCTCAGAGAAGATGACCAAATCCATGAGAGACTGTTTTGGTTTCTTCCTACTGGCTGAGTCTTAGAATTAAGCTGGAAAACCTGAGTGAGTTTACCAGGCACGTAATTATCGATTTAGTACTACTACTACAAGAATCTATTCTTTTACAGTAAGGCAGCTTGCTGCTTCATATTCCCAATGTTTGTACCACTTCTAGTAATTTCTTTCAGAAATAATTGGACCCAATTTAAGTTTATATGCAGAAATGCCTAAGCCTACCTAGGTTCTAACTAGCACTTAAACTTGAACAAGATGCTATTGTAGCTATTTTCTATAGCAACAGAAGAACCAAGCAAGGTAGTCAGATCAGATAATATCATCAGTTTCCACAGCTGAAGACATTGAATTTGAGAGGCTAAATAACTTGCCCAGGTTGCAGTTAGTTGTAGAGATAGGGCTGGATAGGATTCCTCAGATTCCGTAAGGCCTGTCCAGTTGCTGCACACACACACGTCTTCAAGTGGCTATTAAGTATATAAACTTTGTTATACAGTTGGCCCTTGGTATCTGTAGGCTCTGTATTCAGAGATTCCGCATCCATGGATTCAACCAACCACAGATCAAAAATATTGGGAAAAATAAATGAAGTTTCAAAAAGCAAAATTTGCATTTGCCGTGTGCTGAGCACTACGCTGAATACACATGAATATCGGCATCCCCTGCTGTAGCCTCCCGCCATTTCACAGCTTTCTCAGTCTCTCTCCAGAATTCATTGTTTCGATATTGATTGGCTCGTGTCTCATTCATCTACTACTTGTGTGTACCCTTTGTTTCTGTGAAAAATGTCTCCTAAAAAGCAATGCAGCCAAAGCAATCCCTCAAAGGCTAAGTGTAAGGGAGTTGGGGAGAGTGAGAGGAAGGAGTTAAAGGCTAGTAAGGGATGTCTGGCTAGCTACATAACGTGTTAGAGCCTCCAGAACTCCATAATCACAGGCAAATCAGCATCCTCGTTCCCAGAAGAGCTCAAGAAACTCAGAGACAAGCCACCTTCCAGAGCAAACATTCAGTTGTGATGAAGCACCTTTTTTACATAGCATTTACATTGTATTAGGTGTTATAAGTAATCTAGAGATGATTTAAAGTATATGGGAGGATGAGAAAAGGTTATATGCAAATACTACACCGTTTTATACAAGAGACTTGAGCATCCTCAGATTTTGGTATTTGCAGGGGTCCTGGAACCAATCCCCCGCAGTCCTGGACGACTGTTTGTATGCATATAGCTAGGTGACAAATAGTCAGTGATTAAAATAATTGTACTTTGTTTTTCTTTGTGCATGCAGCACTATGCTTAAATAAGTAAGATGTAATTTCCCTAGTTCTTCCCACAGTATTTACTAAATTTGTCATTTCCATCAGTGTTCATATGATACTGAGCTGGATAAAGAACATAATAATCTTAAAAGAAAAAAAAAAAGGGCCAAAAATCACCTCAGAAACTGAGTGATGTAGATTTGTGGCCTGTGTTCATTGTATTAACCAAATAATTATCCAACATGCATTTCAGTTCGTGCTTTTTAGACTAGACCCAAATTCATATTGCTAAATATTTGGGAATATTTGGATGACTTGGAAGAATTGATTCCTAAGCAGTAGTCAACTTAGCTTCAGGGCATTTTCCCATTTTTTTAGTCCAGAGACCTGCCTTCGTCTCATGCATTATGAGGAGTTCTGGCCACCTTGGCTGCCATGCTGAGTGCCACCTGCCCACAGTACACCCCGAGGCCGAGATCTGCTGCCTTTGCTTTTCAAAGGGTGTTACCTGTTGGAGCATCCTCATTAGAAATCTCCCTTGGACACCCCTGTTCGGGAGCAGTTTCCTGGACTAAGGTCAGCTTATTTTGCAAGTAGTTGTTATGAGGCGTGTTTGGGGGGAAAAATGCATACATATTTATTTCCTTATTTAAGATTCCCTCCATTGTCGGCAAGTTAACTTTCCTCACCTGTGAAGTGGACATAAGATTTTATGGCAGTGATGGGAATTATTTTGGAAAGGTCTAGAGCGCAGATATGCTTTCTTGGCTAAGAGCCCTTTTTTATTGACATCACTGAAGTCTTTGAATCTGACCTGTTCACTGAGTTCTCCGTGTACATATGCTTGGTTATTAAATACGTACCTGCAGAAGGTAAATATTTCCTTTTCTGGTTTTTTTTGTTTGTGCGTTTTTTTCCTACTGGGCTTTTCCAAAGCTAATTTATCTGCACAGAGACATATGTTTTAGGTCTGTACTTGTTAATTTACCTTGGAAAAATTAGGTCATCGTCAAATCTGGCAGTGTGGCTTATAAGCCTGGCAAAGTGGTCTAATTAAAAGCTTCCCTTAGAAAAAAATAAGGAAAAAATGATTAGTGTCAGTGATATTTTCAGTTTGGTGGTCTGTGTATGTATAGGTATATGTCATTTCTCATGTTGTGTTAAAAGTATGTCAACTGTCTGCTAATAGTTCATCTCTTTTCTTCCACAGCCTCCAAGTCTGTTATAAATAGTATGCTACGGGACCCTTCTCAGATTCCAGATGGAGTTCTAGCAAATCAGGTCTATCAGGTATTAATCACAGCTGTCTATTTGCAGTGGCAATGCTGTTATCTGCCTAGCAGAGTAAAGGATTTTAAACCTCATTTAATTACTGTCATCATAAACCATCACTGAGGTCAGGGTGCACCATAAATGGCAATGCAATATTTGCGAGAAGAGTGTTTCACTTTTTAATAGCTTGCTTTTATAGTGAATAAAAAGCATGCAATTTTTGTTTTGTGTGATTAAATCTCAACAGCCTTTTGATAGTTCTTCTTTTTGGAAGAAAAGTAATTACTGCTTTTAGGGTACTGGTTAACTGGAATAGTTTTTATAGTCAGGCCGCCCCAGACCCCTTCTCTTATTTGTCTGCAGTGCATTGTGAACGACTGCTGTTATGGACCACTGGTGGACTGCATCAAACAGTATCCTTTCCTATAAAATTTTAGGTGCACAATTGACGAGCGTAGACACAGTGGAGGAGATGTGTCTAGCTTTAATCTGACATAAAGTTCTACTTCACAAAACACATTTCAGACTCTTCGACTTTACATTCAATCAGCTGGAGGGTCACTGCCGACCATGCCTTCCTACAGCTTAAGAGAAATCCGGTGGGCCCCGGGAAGATGGCAGCTCAGCAGTTGTACATTCACACACTTATTTCAAAGCGCTGGGTTTTCAATGACTTTAAAGGTACAGAGTCATTAGGCAGGTAATACAGTGTCTTGGATTGTATTTTACTATTCCAAGGAACATTTTTTTTTTTTAACATAGTAAAGTTCCATTTAAAATGAGCCCAATCCTGTTGAGTTTACTAGAATAAATTTTGAGCCTGGAGTTCAAGGTGATGATGTGATTAAAATGCCGCCAGAGACCACCACATTTTAAGGAGCAGTAAATTCTTATTGCTTAAATGCTGATCAAAATCCAAGCTGTCATTTGGATTCCTAACACACATTTTTAGAGAAACCTCTGTACTGTTTCCCTCTAGACTAAATTCAGTGTGAAAACAGATGGCCAGGCATTCTTCATTACAGACATTGTTTATATTTATTATAAATTATTCTTTATTATTTAAAGAGTTAATGCATACTCCTTAAAACAGGATTCGAATGAATGCTAACTCCTTATGAAGTGGTCCATTATTAATCAGTAAACTTAATAGTGTTGTAGTAACAGTATTTTGATAATCCTTGACTGCGAATGCTATTTAAGTAGTTGATAATTTGAAATTTTTATGAAGATTATATCTATAAAAGCCCATGATTCTCAAACTTCTCCATAACATGAACACGTTCCTCCTGTTACATGTTTCGTGAACATGGATGGCACTGCCACCAGTTGTGACTCGGTGAGGCTCTTTGTTGGAAGCCCTTGCTGGTCAGGTGTGTGTGCACATCTGTGTGTGTGTATTTATATCCCAGCTTGTTTCACAAAGGCTTTGAGTCAGGAAAATTTCTGTAATGAAGACTTCTCATTTTCTCTTTCATAAATAAAGTTAACCTTTGAAATCTAATCTTTTAATTGCACCCTCTTACAAGAATACTTGGTACCTAAGAATATATTTATTTTCCAAGTCTGTTCGCCTGATGTAGCTTAAATTAATAAAGACACAGCATTGCCATAAGCTCATCTTTCTATTAAACCAAAGTGAAACTGTACTTCTCGTTTCAGTGTAAAATTGATGACAGTGTTAGAAACTGTAGGAGTGCCAAACTCATGTAACTAGAGTGATAAAGTTTAGCACATTCACATGACAACCAACACCATCTCAGAGTATCTGGGTTGAATTACATGTTAATTTTAAAGCACATAAAATAGTTAAAAATCAACTTAAAGGCAAGGCTTTGAAAGCATTATGTCTTTTGAAGGATTGCATATTGATTTTAAATGTAACTATCTAATTATATATGCATGGACTAAAGCATGAAGTCAACTGCTTTCTAAATGCCAGGAGGCTATTTTTCAGTAATAGTTGAGATGCTTACGGGAAACTAGGCTGCTGTATTGCTGGTGAAGAAAATGGCTTGTAAGGTTATTTACAAGTTTTGCCCCATGGTCACAGCCATATATCAATAACAGGTATTATTATAGACAAAGTCTAAGTGTTTCTGCTTATAGCACATTATAAATTCTGTTTGGAGTATTTTCCTTACATTTTTGCCGTCATTCACTTGCCTTTAAATTTTGGCTGTTATTGCCAGTAGGTTTTACTGTAGCACATGATTTCAACTGATAAAGATAATGATAAACCCACAAATTGCATTCACTGGCTAGATTATAATTTTTGCAGTTCCACGATGCCTATTGCTAGTAAAATTACTGTTTTTATAAGCTTTATTTTCTAGACCTTGCACTTTACATATGTTTATATCAAGCAAAACATAATCAAGAAGTATTTTTGAAATTGATGATTGGATTTACCATGCAAAATGAAGGCTGGAAACTTTGTAGAGAAACTGATTTTCTCTTTGCATTGTGGTAACAGTTTTATGCAGTGCAGATACCCTTACAGAGATATTTCCTGCGTGGATCAACAGACTGTAGCAGATCATGGCACTTCTATGAATGGTTTTATCTCACACTGAATATAAATGGTTGGTTTCCCATGTGAGTGAAATGACGTTTGTATGTTGTCCTGATAATTGGGTGACGTTTACATTGCTCACTCTCAATAAATTGCATCGTTTTTTAAGAAGGAAAGCTCACATTTAGTAGATCAAATAGGTGCAAAACTTTTTACTCCATTATGAAATTGTTGCATGTAGACATTTGTATAAGAAGAATAGAGTATAAATTGGTCATTTACTAATAAGACACCCCAAAAAGCACAGTATCAAAGAATATAGAAGCTGTCATTGCAATTTCTTTTCCTTTTGGTATCTACTGGATTTTTTCCTACATAGCCATGCCCATCCACACCTTTCCTGCCACAAATTGTATTCACTGACACAGAAGGCATGAGAACCCAGCCACCTAAACTTTTCAAAGTGTGGCTGTAGGACACGGCAATTAGAGAGACAAGGAAATGTATAGGAATGATGCAGGAAGCTGAAAATGCTGTGGGTTTCATTTCTCTACCATCGGTAACCTCAGTTTCATGATTCAACATTTTAGATGTAAATAATTTACAGCAATACAAGTGAGAGTACGTTTATGTGGAATAGAAGTAAATAATTTAGCTCTAAAGTGTGGGATGCCCCGTGTAATGAGATACCATTGAGAGGTATTCATCAAATGTCTCCAGTAGCTTTTGCAAATGTGTGATTTAAAATTTTGATTCTATTATTCTGTCTCAATTAGAAATTGAATGTGAATAGCCACAGGCATTGAAGGGGCAAAAAAAAAAAGGTGTAAAAAGGCAGTAATGATGACAGAGTGTCTTTGGATAGTGGACGTGAGTGGCCACATCCCTTGAATTATAAAATTTAAAAGATATTGACCTGAATGTGTTGATAAAGGGCAGAATAATTCTCTAAGAATTTTTAACAAATACCATATACTTTTTATCTTATTTAAATTGAGCTTTTGTAGTGCGTAATCAGAATCAAAGAATCTTTGGTAAGCCAAGGACTGACTGTAACCAGGTTGACATTATCATTGAAATGGAGAATTAAGGTAATTATTCAAATAATTATTACCAAATGCTTTTGACAGAATGAAAGTACGAGAATAAGACGGCACTCCTTTTCAGACTTTGTGCAATCTCATCCCTTTGGAAAATAGATGGAATTTAAACTCCTGCTTCTGATTCCATCATTGAGTAACCAGGGGACCTTCAGCAAATTCTTCAGCCTCCCTGAACCTTATTTACCATGAGTATAAAAAGGGACTAATAATAGTACCTACTCATGTCGTTGTTGGGAGGATTAAATAAGATGATGATACCTTAATAAGCACAAAGGCATATCAGTACATGACATTTAATAAGTAGTTGCTATTATCAGTTGTTATTATTATGTAAATAATTTTAGTACTTTTAGAGACACCATAAACATAGGCTTTGCAGAGATCTCTGTTCTTGTCCTCTGCTCAGCCACATCTTAACTGTATGGAACTTACGCAGGTTCCTTAAGCCTCTCTAAGCCTTACCTTTTTCATCTATAAAGATGGCGGTAATTATGCAGGAGAAATAATTTATGTAAAGAATTTAACACAATGCTTGGCACATAAAAACATAGTAAACAATAAATGTAAATGTGTATATTTATATGTGTATGTATGACATATACATACATGGTCATGTATACACATGAGAAAAAGACCTTGAAACAGCCTCTGTACCCACGCCCCAGCCCGCTGTCCTTGACCAAGATGCCCCTGCTCCAGATTACATACACTTCTCACAAGCTCAGTTTGACTTCGGACGTTACAGGTTGTAGACAGTAGACTAGAAGTAGAGGAGCTGCTAGAGGCTGCCCCGGAAGAGCTGTGCCTTTACAACCTTAAGATTCGAAAAGATTTATACAACTCTGTAAGATTACAAACACTTTTAGAGCAAAGACTGGTTGCTATTCTTTGCTGCACGTAATAAGTGCTTAATAAATGTACACTAAGTTGAATTTAGTGTCCCTGGGGGGTACAAATGGTTAACATGCACAGCTGCTAACCAAAGGCTGGAGGTTTTTTCAGAGGCACCTTGGGAGAAAGACCTGGCAATCTACTTCCCAAAAATCAGCCCTCGAAAACCCTATGAAGCACAGTTCTACTCTGACTTACACGAGGTTGCCATGAGTCAGAGCCAACGACAGCTGGTTAAGTTGAATTGAGGGATTTTTAGCACAGCACAAAGGATGCTTAAAATGACTTCTCTCTTTTCAAAAGAAGTTAAAGAACTCATTCATTTCCCAATATTTGTTTACCCAAATCCATAAAAACATTATAGAAAAATTGCATGGAATCATTTAAATGAGAGATGCGTATAAAAATCTCATTCCTCGAGGGATGTGGGGTAAAAATGGAAATGGTTGCTGTGTTTGCCTCGACTGTCCATGTCATCCCAAAGGACAGATCTGGTGTTGTTTCCACGTCCTTTATGGTATACTTCTCTGTTGCCTACCTTAACTAAAACCTCTCAGTGCCATTGGTCATGAGCATGAAGTCCTGCTAAGAGACTTGCTTCTAGAGAAAAACCTGTCCTTCCTGGGTAAGTATTGCTTATCTCTTCTCTAGCTTCATACATCTCCATGAGTGCTTAAACATTTTTTTTTTAATCTTCCATTTGGAGTTATTTTGTGCTAAAGGAAGACTGAACGATGATTGATGCTGTGCGTGTTTTCTTTTATTGATTTAGAACCAAGCAGGATCTCCGTTACCTAGTCCCCTGTATATACAGCAAAGGCACAGGCTTGCAATTAATATTTTATAGAATAAGTGGCTGAAAAAATGCCTTAATATCTGTTGCAGTATTACTTTGGGTGTCATGAGATAGTAACCATAATCCAGGCCTTATGAAAGAAACACAAAGAAATATTATCTATAAAATGCTTTATATATTAAAAAGAAAGGTTAGAAAAATTTATGTGAGATATATTTGGCTCATGTATTGAATGGGGTGGTACTTTTACTTGAAAGCAAAATATTAAGCTTTTATTACTTTTAGCCAAACATTAATTATTGATACAGACTTAGTATGATTTTTTTTTGAAGCCCTGTGTATCTGCATATGTTTGCATGCCAATGTGGAATCTTACTACAGATTGTTATTTCTCTCAGTATTTCTTTAGCATTAGAAATTAAGCCTCAAAGGTCATACATTTCATAACTGATCATGAAAACCATAAAACAATCTACAATAAATTAATTCTCATTTTAAATATGGTAATTTTTTGAAGGTTCTGTACAAACCATTGTATTATTATTTATTGAAAATGACTTTTATATGTCCATTTTATGTAGATATATATATGCATATGTATGTATGTATGTATTTATATGGAGCCCTGCTGGCTAAATGGTTAAGAGCTCAGCTGCTAACCAAAAGGTTGGCAGTTCAAATCCACCAGTCGCTTCTTGGAGACCCTATGGGGCAGTTCTACTCTGTCCTATATGGTTGCTATGAGTCAGAATTGACTCAGTGGCAACAGGTTTGGTGTGTATATACATGGAAACCCTGGTGGCATAGTGGTTAAGTGCTGCGGCTGCTAACCAAAGGGTCAGCAGTTCAAATCTGCCAGGCACTCCTTGGAAACTCTATGGGGCAGTTCTACTCTGTCATGTAGGGTCGCTATGAGTCAGAATCGACTCGACGGCAGTGGGTTTTTTTTTTTTATGTACACACACACACATATGTATACACACACATACAGTTGTTGTTAGGTGCTGTCGAGTCAGTTCTGACTCATGGTGACCCTATGCACAACAAAAGGAAACACTGCCTGGTCCTGAGCCATCCTTACAATCGTTGTTATTCTTGAGCTCATTGTTGCAGCCACTGTGTCAGTCCACCTCATTGAGGGTCTTCCTCTTTTATGCTGACCCTGTATTCTGCCAAGCATGATGTCCTTCTCCAGGGACTGATCCCTCCTGACAACATGTCCAAAGTATGTAAGACGCAGTCTCGCCATCCTTGCCTCTAAGGAGCATTCTGGTTGTACTTCTTCTAAGACAGATTTGTTCATTCTTTTGGCAGTTCTTCGCCAGCACTACAATTCAAAGGCGTCAATTCTTCTTCGGTTTTCCTTATTCATTGTCCAGCTTTCACATGCATATGATGTGATTGAAAATACCATGGCTTGGGTCAGGCACACCTTAGTCTTCAAGGTGACATCTTTGCTCTTCAACACTTTAAAGAGGTCCTTTGCAGCAGATTTACCCAATGTAATGCGTCTTTTGATTTCTTGACTGCTGTTTCCATGGCTGTTGATTGTGGATCCAAGCAAAATGAAATCCTTGACAACTTCAATCTTTTCTCCATTTATCATGATGTTGCTTTTTGGTCCAATTCTCAGGATTTTTGTTTTTTTATGTTGAGGTGTAATCCATACTGAAGGCTGTGGTTTTTGATCTTCATTAGTAAGTGCTTCAAGTCCTCTTCACTTTCAGCAAGCAACGTTGTGTCATCTGCATAACACAGGTTGTTCATGAGTCTTCCTCCAATCCTGATGCCCCGTTCTTCTTCATATAGTCCAGCTTCTCAGATTATATGCTCAGCATACAGATTGAATAGGTATGGTGAAAGAATACAACCCTGATGCATACCTTTCCTGACTTTAAACCAATCAGTATCCCCTTGTTCTGTCCAAACAATTGCCTCTTGATCTATGTAAAGGTTCCTCATGAGCACGATTAAGTGTTCTGGAATTCCCCTTTTCGCAATGTTATCCGTAATTTATTATGATCCGCATGGTTGAATGTCTTTGCATAGTCAATAAAACACAGGTAAACATCCTTCTGGTATTCTCTACTTTCAGCCAGGATCCATCTGACATCAGCAGTGATATCCCTGGTTCCACGTCCTCTTCTGAAACCAGCCTGAATTTCTGCCAGCTCTCTGTCAATATACTGCTGTAGCCGTTTTTGAATGATCTTCAGCAAAATTTTGCTTGTGTGTGATATTAATGATATTGTTCTATGATTCCACATTTGGTTGGATCACGTTTCTTGGAAATAGGCATAAATATGGATCTCTTCCAGTCAGTTGGCCAGGAAGCTGTCTTCCATATTTCTCGAGATAGAAAAGTGAGCATCGCCAGCGCTGCATCTGTTTGTCGAAACATCTGAGTTGATATTCCATCAATTCCTGGAGCCTTGTTTTTTTGCCAAAGCCTTCAGAGCAGCTTGGGCTTCTTCCTTCAGTGCCATCAGTTCCTGATCATATTCCACCTCTTGAAATGGTTGAACATCGACTAATTCTTTTTGGTATAATGACTCTGTGTATTCCTTCCATCTTCTTTTGATGCTTCCTGCGTCGTTTTGTAATATTTTCCCCATAGAATCCTTTACTATTGCAACTCGAGGCTTGAATTTTTTCTTCAGTTCTTTCAGCTTGAGGAACGCCGAGTGTGTTCTTCTCTTTTAGTTTTCCATCTCCAGCTCTTTGCACACATCATTATAATTCTTTACTTGGTCTTCTTGAGACGCCCTTTGAAATCTTCTGTTCAATTCTTTTACTTCATCAATTCTTCCTTTTGCTTTAGCTGCTCGGCATTCAAGAGCAAGTTTCAGAGTCTCCTCTGACATCCATCTTGGTCTTTTCTTTCTTTCCTGTCTTTTCAATGACCTCTTGCTTTCTTCATGTATGATGTCCTTGATGTCATTCCACAACTTGTCGGTCTTCGGTCACTAGTGTTCAATGCGTCAAATCTGTTCTTGAGATGGTCTCTAAATTCAAGTGGGATGTACTCAAGGTCATATTTTGGCTTTCGTGGACTTGCTCTGATTTTCTTCAGTTTGAGCTTGAACTTGCATATGAGCAATTGATGGCCTGTTCCACAGTCGGCCCCTGGCCTTGTTCTAACTGATGATATTGAGCTTTTCCGTTATCTCTTTCCACAGGCGTAGTCAATTTGATTTCTGTGCATTCCATCTGGCGAGGTCCATGTGTATAGTCACTGTTTATGTTGGTGAAAGAAGGTATTTGCAATGAAGAAGTCATTGGTCTTGCAAAATTCTATCATTCGATCTCTGGCATTGTTTCTGTCACCAAGGCCGTATTTTCCAACTACTGATCCTTCTTCTTTGTTTCCAAGTTTCGCGTTCCAATCGCCAATAATTATCAATGCATCTTGATTACATGTTTGATCAATTTCAGACTGCAGCAGCTGATAAAAATCTTCTGTTTCTTCATCTTTGGCCCTAATGGTTGGTGCAGAAATTTGAATAACAGTCATATTAACTAGTCTTCCTTGCAGGCGTATGGATATTATCCTATCACTGACAGTGTTGTACTTCAGGATAGATCTTGAAACATTCTTTTTGATGATGAATGCAACACCATTCCTCTTCAAATTGTCATCCGCAGCATAGTGGACTATATGATTGTCCAATTCAAAATGGCCAATACCAGTCCATTTCAGCTCACTATTGCGTAGGATATCAATGTTTATGTGTTCCATTTTATTTTTGACGATCTCCAATTTTCCTGGATTCATACTTTGTACATTCCAAGTTCTGATTATTAATGGATGTTTACAGCTGTTTCTTCTCATTTTGAGTCTTCCCACATCAGCAAATGAAGGTCCTGAAAGCTTTACTCCATCCTTGTCATTAAGGTTGACTCTTTTTTGAGGCAGCTCTTGCCCAGTCATCTTTTGAGTGCCTTCTAATCTGGGGGGCTCATCTTCCAGCACTATATCAAACAACGTTCTGCTGCTATTCATAAGGTTTTCACTGGCTAATGCTTCTCAGAAGTAGACTGCCGGGTCCTTCTTCCTAATCCGTCTTAGCCTGAAAGCTCAGCTGAAACCTGTCCTCCTTGGGCGACCCTGCTGGTATCTGAATACTGGTGGCATAGCTTCCAGCATCACAGCAACATGCAAGCCCCCACAGTACGACAAGCTGACACATGGGGGGGGATATATATATATATATGTAGATTATTTAAGAGTCTTTATAATATATAATATATTCTTTAGGACAAAAGAAAAAAAAAAGAACATTAGATTACATAATTTTGTCCCAAAACGGACAACAAATTGGCCAAGGAAAATCAAATGTCGAGAGATTGATGGCTTATGTCAAGTTGGGGAGGGATGTGAATACAGTTCTACGGGGGGAATCTGTTCTAAATCTTAATATTCAATATTTTCACTAATGAACTGGAGAATGGAGTTGAACATGTTATCAGATTGTTGATAATTTGAAGCTGGGAGATACCGTAAATATTACTCTCTAGCCAGATTTAAAGAAAGTTGAGAAACTAGGGAAGTTGTCTGAAATTACTGAATTAAATTTCAGCATGTAAGACAAGCAAGTTTTTTCATGTAAGAACAATTGAAATGTGCAGCCTGTGGAAAGAAAGTAAGTTGGGAGGAAATCGCCTTTTAAAAAATCTAATCCAAAGTGGACTGTGAAATAGCTCAGAACCACTTGAAATGGATGACCCACGATGCACCATGAACTGTTTCAGAACTATGGAGTTCTGATAGTACTGTGAAGTATCGAGTCACACTGAGTACTCACTCAGATAGTGGGGAATATGACATGACCAAATTACTTTTTGTTTTAAGCCACGAGCTAAGCTCTCAAGTTCCAGTGCTGCCTGGTGTTACCCCCTTAGCATCATCTACCTAGGGACAATCAGGCCCTTGGCCCCCTCTTTGCTTAGCCTAGCTTTTCTCTGCTTCCTTCTTGAGAACTAGCAGACCCAACTGGGAGAAAGAGTAGAGGGATTAGGTAGTGCAAATGGTTAGTGCACTCAGCTGCTGATCAAGGGGTTGGTGGCTCAGGTCCACGCAGAGGCATTTCAGAAGAAAAACCTGGCAGTCTACATCCCAAAAATATCAGCCGTTGAAAACCCTGTGGAGCACAGTTCTACTCTGATGCACATGGGATCGCCACGAGTCAAAATTGACTTAATGGCAGTTGGTTTGGTTTTTAAACTTGATTCTAGGTTCTTGGCTCACCTAATTCTGAAAACGGAGTGTATGAGGCCTGATGTACCATGGCTGACAGAGGCAATGCAGTACCTGGGCAGGAGGTCATTACCACTTGCTTGCAAGTACAGAAAGGGGACTTGAAATTGACACTGATGGGCCCCATCTATTCCTTTGTGTTATAGGATCTAGGGATAGTTACTTTAACTGCTCTTTAAAAATAAACAAGTTACATCAAGTTTAGCTAACTCCATGCACCCTCAGTCGTATATTAAAAAGATTTCTCAACAGCATATGAAAAAGTTGTTTGTTTATTCTATGCATTTTAAGTGTTTTAATGTACTGAATTAACACATGTTTACTTAAGGCTAAAACATGAAAATTCAAAGCCTTGTGTGACATATTGTTAGGGGTTGTCATTTCTTTATCTCCTTCACAGTGATTAATTAGATCTACAGTTCTGTGCCAGGCAAATTTAATAGATCATCATTTTAAAACCAACTGTGGTAAAATACTGGTATGTAAATAGACCGATTATCTTATTCTTTCTTGTTTATATGTCTACACCTTGAATTTTGTTGCGAGCCATCGCAAGCCTGTTTGTTTTACTTTGATTTTTTATACGCAGATGTGCAGCACCTCTCGCTCTGTCGGTCTCTAATCTGGACTACTTTGAAAAGTCAAGTATTCTTACTGTTTATATATTAACCCTTCTTAAATTGATAATGATGGCTTTCCCTGAAAATTTTTTATCCCATTCTAAATGTTCCACCCCTTGTGCTCCATATGTATTTTTATAAGATACATATTTTATCTGACCTCTCTTGACAGTAGAAAGAAAAAAATCAAAATAAATCACTTTTTTTCCTACTGCTGATGCCTTCTTGAATTTCCTTGATTCATAACCACATACCGAGCAGTTGCTATGGCACAAGATTTAATCAGGCACCGTGTTGCTGTTGTGTGCCGTTGAGTCGATCCTGATTCATAGCAACTCTCCATACTGTAGTAGACAGAGTGGAACTGCCACATAGGGTTTCTTAGGCTGTAGCCTTTACAGGAGCAGATTGCCAGGTCTTTTCTGCTGCAGAGCAGCTAGTGGGTTTAAACTGTCAACCTTTCAGTTAGTAGGCAAGTGTTTTAAACATTGTGCCACCAGGGCTCCTATCAGGCACTAGAGGAAAGAAAAAAAGAACAGAGCCCTTATTATTGAAGATTTGAGTATGCTTATATGTGTTTATCCTATCTTGTAAACTTATTTATTTTGTACTTCTACAGATGGGTGTGTTGTATCAAAACAAGTCACAAGTTGAATAAATGACTAAATGAATAAATGAATAAATGACTAGTTTCTTTGACTAAAAAATATTTTTCATTCATAAATTTATTCATTTATTCCACCAGTAAGTTACTGAGTCAGGTATGGTTTTAGGCACTAGCTGCAAATCAGATGAAGTCTCTGCCTTCGTGGAGTTAATAGTCTAGAAGGCAGACAAACTACAAACAAATGAAGGCAGATTTGAGAGAGCCATTGTAATTCTTTCGTTTATTATTCACTCATTGTTTTCAACTAACATTTGTTGAGTGTGTTCTCTACATGCCAGGAACTATGCTAGTTAGTTATGTAAGCAGTCCCTGCCCTCCAGATGCTCACAGCCATGCACCTTTTATTGCCGTATCCTTCCCAATGAGAATCAAGTCTATCTTCAGTGTATCTCACTTAGTACGTGCTCACTTGATTGTAATGATAAATGCATTCAAGGCTGTTACCATGCTTTTATTAAACCTTTGGAAGAAAGGTACAGGTTATAGTAGAAATCAGTAGCTGCCCATTACAAATGAAGAAAATGCTATTGCCTCCTGAGCTACTTTTCCTGAAGTGCTGATAGAATTTTACTTTTACTTATTCATCTGCAACCCTGTGGGTCTAGGATGGCTACTAGTTGAACTCATTAAGTCGGCCACCTTTCCACTAAGCTAACCACTCTTTTGTTGGTTCAGCAGGACTTGCAATGGGCAGGCACCATTAGGGACTTAAAAAAAAAAAAAATTGAATCAAACATGGAGACTTCCAGAATACGTAAAGTAAGTTTAAGTACATGTCAGTTCTTCTTTCCAAGGATAATTAATTTGGAATTAACATTTATTGATCAGCATTTTAAGTCTCAGAACATGTGAAGAACCTGCTGCCCACTCCCAATCTTGGATGTACAAAGTACTCTTCTTAAGCTTTAAATTGACCAATAAGCATTGTGATCATCCTTATCACTTAACCTGCTAAGGCTTCATTCTATATCTAATAGTAATGAAATAGAAAATATGTTTTATTTGCCAATGGAGATGTCTCAATTTAAGTGATTAACGAGACCATCATTTGTTATATTCTCTGGGTTCTTTGTTTTTGTTTGTTTTGAGAGTGTTGGACTTAAAGGCAAGGGAGGAAAGGAAAAGAGTAGTAGTGAGAAGATGACAGAACTGTTTACACTGTTAGGGAAAAGTATGAAAGAATATATACCAAAGACCGAGGATAAGCCATTTGCCCTCAATGGGGTGGTGTATCTCAAGGTCAGAGGAACTTTCATTTCTACAGCCACAGTCTGGTACAAATTCTTGTTAAGTTTGGCTTAATAAGGGTAGCTCTTGAAGTATTTTTTCTTTCCAATGAATGTAGCCCTGTTAGTAGAAGCTAACAGTTATTTTGAGTGACACCTGAGAGGCCTTTCTTTACCCTCCCCGCGCCCCATGTTTGGTCTTGCCTTATGACAAACCAGCATATTTCACATGGATGCTTCTCTAGCACTCATGTATTACTCTGTAGGGCTCCAGGAGGGTATAATCTGTAAAGCCAAATAGGCTTTGTGAAGGATGTCTCTTGCTGTAAGAAATTAGGATCTTTGTTTCTAAGAGTTCCTCTCCTCCTGCTGCTTTATTCCCCACCTGAAGCAACGCTGCTGTGCTGGGGACGTGATTATGATGTGACAAACAGGGGATTATGACTTCAGGTGAATAACAGGCAGCAGGAGCAGATGAGATTTAGAGTACTAAGATTGTGTTTACATGTAGATGTTAGCAGCAGAAAATAAGAGACTAGAAATAAAACATATGGTTATATAGGCTGAAGGGAACTGAGATGGTGTAACATTTCATAAGGCATCACTGTTTAAAATATCTGTCTGAAGGTTGAAAATAAGATGCAGTTTTCAGAGTAATGGAAGCGTGATATTGGTGGGTGGTATATGGAGAATCGGGGTTCTGTTCTCCCCTTCCTGAAGAAATTGTCATGGTAAGGGACTATCCTACTATCACTCACCCTGATTAAATGTGCTATGTGTGCTTCTCCCTTGGACCAAGAGAAAAGAACAGTAGAACGTGTGTGTGGCTGGAAGGTGACATGAGTTTTGGAACTTTGAAGAAAGGTCCACTCATAATGATAGTCTTCCTGCTCAGAGCCTAAAGCCCTTCCCTTACCATTCACTGGGTTAGGCAATTCACGTTTACTGATTGTCTCCTTTGCTGGCCTTTGATGATATATAGGAACTCTTTTGGTTGTAAGTGGCAGAAATCCCATTCAAACTATGTAACATACATACAAAAAAGGAGAGTTTATTGGTTCAGATCACGCATGGGAAGTCCAAAAAAGAGAACTAACTTTCTGGTATGTCTAGAATCCAGAAGATAAAACAATGTTATCAGTATCTCTCCCCTTTCCCCTCCTTCTATTCAGCTTTTCTCTGTGCTGGCCTCCTTCCCAGGCAGCAAAGATGATCACTGGCCATTGATAGTTTGTTTAGTCCTTAGAGTTCTCAATCCCAGAGTAAAATTGGTGGTTCTCTTTTGCTCCAGAGCAAAGCTCAAAAAGGGCTCTGGTCTTGGTTATGTGTCCACCTCTGAGGCCAGATGATTGGGGGTCATCTTGGGGATGATTGACCACCCCACCAGAATCATATTTTGATAGGGGGTAGGTAGACAAGGCTAGACAGGATGGAGTACAGGACAGCAAATAAAATATTTTACTTTCCCTGCAAAGAATTAGCTACAGGTTAGGGCTCTACTCCCTGTCTTAGTCATCTAGTGCTGGTATAACAAATTCCACAAGTGGGTGGCTTTAACAAAGAGGAATTTATTTCTTCACAGTAAAGTAGGCTAAAAGTCCAAATTCAGGGCGTCAGCTCCAGGGGAAGGCTTTCTCTCTCTGTCAGCCTTTCAATCTTCCCCCAGACTGGAAGCGTGTTTGCGCAGGGACCCTGGGTCCAAAGGATGCACTTTGCTCCCAGCACGGCTTTCTTGGTGGTATGAGGTTCCCCTGTCTCTCTGGTTACTTGTCTCTCTTATATCTCAAGAGATTGCCTCAAGACACAATCCGGTCTTGTAGATTGAGTCCTGCCTGACTAAAACAACTGCCACCCATCCTCCCTCATTAATGTCATAGAGGCAGGATTTACAATTTATAAGAAAATCACACAATACTGGGAATCATGGCCCAGCCAAACTGATACACACGTTTTTAGGGGAACATAACTCAATTCATGACACTCCCCATGACCAAAAGATACTGGGCGGGAGGCAAGGGGTTAAATCAGTGACTGTTATTGAATTGGTTCTCTAACTGTGTATGTGTGTAGGAGATCCTCTTTATGCCTCAGAAACTATTAAGATTCCTCTATCTGTCTATTGAGGTTGGTTCAGGGACAGATGGAGCTAGCCCTGCAAAAGGGTCGGACATCAGTAACTATAACTAACAGGGACTGGTGCAAACAAAGGCTGACACTCAGCCATACCTCAGAACTTTGGAGTTGGAAAGACCTTTAGTGACTGTCCAATCCCCTTGTTTTGTTCAGAGGACACTGGCCCCAGGACCTTGCATTACAGATAGTGCCCTCCCATCAGCCTGCCCAACACGCTTTTTACTCTGCCACACTAATTCATAAATCCCTTTTTATGGCATTAAAACCCAAGAGAATATAGAGTGACTTTGTGTAAAATTCAGAATAGATTTACATTTGTTGTTGATATTCGTGTCCTCTGTCTTTCCACAGCCATCAGTCTGTCAGGGGTACCTAGCCTCTCTTTATATGGTTCCAGATTCTTGACCTCCCATTTGTTTCCTATCTTTATGGCACTTCAATTTTCACTAGTATTGTCCCCTAAAGACATAAGAAAAGGACAAGGTCAGAGGGGTCAGTTGTATTCCTTATTAGTGGCTTTGATAAGAGGCTTTTGGGGGAAAACGTTCAAACTAATGGCTGTAATGAAATTTTGGGTACTCTAAAGATTTCATCTGTCTGTACTATCGGTCTCCCCATTAAATGCGTGTTTGTTCTGTGTACCTTTTCCTATAGTTTGCATGTCGTAATAACATATATTACTGAAACCTTGCCAACTTCTTGAGTTGTGTAGAAAAGGCTATGAAACTTACTCAGAGGGAAATAAAAATGTGGAGTATAAAGGCCGTAGCTTCCAAGCATTTAATGAGACGATGTTTTAGAAACTGCAACACAGAAAAATCAAATAGTAGAGCAGAAAAGATATGCTGTAGTTTTCATTTGTATTGACATATGTCCGTTTTCGCTCCCCCCAATTTAGTAAAAATACAGGAGTTTTACCATATTGTGTATTCTCATATAGGATTTTAGAAGCCTTTTGACAAATCTATCGATAAAAAATCATGTGAGAATGCTCTTCATTTTCAGATGTTGTGAGCTGGAGTTCTGCATAATTTTTCCAGGAGTAACTGTATTTCTGAAATTTAAAGTCTTTTAAGAAAACAAAAACAAAATTTCGAACCATCTCTTCATAGCCCTCTGCCGTCCTGTAATTTTTAAATGTATGTTAACTGGTTTCAGATGTGTTTTATTCTCTGCCTCAAAATCAGCCCCTTATTTTAGAAAAAGAAATTGTGTAATTAGGACTTAATTGCTTCGGACATTTTGGGTATTTGAAGGAGAAGGTAGTTAAAAGGCCAGAGAAATTAAACTTCCACAGTGTTCTTTACACGTGTAATTCTTTTTTTTAAAAAAAAAGCCCTCTAAAGGCAAGCCTGACAAAAATAAACGAAAGACCAGGGTTGCTTTGAAAAACTAAACATCGTTGTTATCTGTGGATGCAGTTTTGTGGATTTTGGTTAAGCTGGAGAGAGGAGCGTGGAAATGCTAAGTAACATCAGGAGGTTACATAGTTCACCCTCCTCTTCAGGCAGGTGCCATCTATGCAGTATCATGCAGATGGCTACCCACCTCTCCCGTGCTTTGACGTTTTCCAGGAGAAAAGACAAGATTTTTCAGAAATACCAAAACAAACCCGTTGCTGTCGAGTCGATTCCAACTCATAGTGACCCTATAGGGCAGAGCAGAACTGCTCCATAAGGCTTCCAAGGCAGTGATCTTCACAGAAGCAGACTGCCAGATCTTTCTCCCAAGGAGCAGATAGGTTGAACCGCCACCCTTTAGGTTAGCAGCCTAGGGCTCAACCACTATGCCACCAGGGCTCCTTTCATAAATATTGGAAATGATCAAATTTAAATATTTGCCATAGTTAAGGAGGGCGTACTGTGTACCAGGACAAACCAGAACTTGGCTGACATGGGCTCTTGTCCTGTGTTTTTAACTGAGAGGCCTTAGTGAGTCACTTAACTTCTCTAAACTACTTTTATTGTGTAAATGGTGTTGAGCTAGTAATCTCTGAAGCCTCAGTAGAGGCTTAGAAATAGTGTTTCAGGTAGCAAGCATTATCTAAAAATCCTACATTTTGTGGATGTGAAGGCTAACAAGTCTACTTTTAAGCCAGAATGTACATTAATTTTTATAATGAACACTTGAACTATGGCATTAACAATCTTATAAGTTTGAAATATGTTGTTGTTGTTTTTAATGGAAATTTAAACCAAAGAACCTTATATCTGTTATAGTCACTGAATAAGATAAAAAATAGTTATACAAAATTTAGGGATTGATTCCATATTGATCCCCAACCATTTTATGAAGTTGTACTAAAAAGTGCCATTCTATAATGTTGCCATTACTTTTTTCCTGTCTAACTAATACTAGTCTTACTTTTATCTTAATGTTTATATTATTCTTATTTTTGTTTTAATACTGATCATTTGTTCTTGAAGAAAACAAAAAAAAAACCAAACCCACTGCCATCGAGTCGATTCTGACTCGTAGCGACCCTATAGGACAGCGTAGGACTTCCTATAGGATTTCCAAGGCTGTAAATCTTTACAGAAGCAGACTCTACATCTTTTTCCCCCAGAGCGACTGGTGGGTTTGAACTACTGTCCTTTTGGTTAGTAGCCGAGCACTTAACCACTGTGCCACCAGAGCTCCTTCTTGAAGAAGAGCGAGAGTTATTTAAACATCTAGTTTTCTACCTGGGAACTTCAAAGAGTCATTAGGAGCCATTTGGCTCAAATATGTGCAAAGACATATAAGAACCTGGATAAAATGTATGATTATCAAGGAATACATAGATTAGCAAAACTGACTGTAGAAGAGACAGAAATTCTAAACAGATAGTAGCCCTAGAAGAAATAGAAAAGAAACCATGGAGCTACCCAGCAGAAAAGGACCAAGCCTAGATAGATTTTTGTGGAGAATGCTACCAAAACTTGAAGAAATGAATAAACCGAATGGTAGTTAAAATAGTACAGATCAAAGAAAAAAGTAATAAAATTTCCTATGACTGTTAAGAAAAGGATAAACTCCTTCCTTTGCAATCAAGATAAACCTCAAGAACCAGGTAGAGAAGAATGAATGAAATATAGGAGCTAGAGTTATCAAATAAAACCTTGAACTGTGGGCTAAGTTCGAGACTTCTGTGCCTTGTTGATCTGTAGGGAGTTAAATCAGAAAAGAAATTTTTTCATTTAGTGTAGGTAGGCTTCTTCTAAGACAAGAATTTTTTTTTTTTAATGCACCTGTATTTTATTTAGTTATCTTTATTGGGGACTATGTGTGTGCAAAGCATAATGTTGGTGGGGAGACTGGGGCAGTAGATAGGATTAAAAAAGAAAAAGAAACATTGTTCTTAGAACATTCGCATCTGGCCCAGTGTATGGGAAACAGGCCCATGCCCAAGACCACAAGAAAATGAACAAAGAAGGAGGCAGAAGGGGAGTAGTGTGGCCTGACGACTGAGGTAGGTAAACCTCAGGATCCCAGAACTGGAACCCTGACATAAACCAAACTTTAAATCCATTCCCAATGGTTTGAATACTGATCTAATGGCAAGAAATCTTTCAAGGTCTGGGAGACAAGAGAGGAACATAATGCAAAGGCCAGGAAATCAGGCCAGATGGATGGGGCTGACCATAAAAATGTCCTGGTGATCAGTGATAGAAGTTTCTCAGGGCCTAGACCAGGTGAGCAAGACCACCTGTTCACATGTGCTACTCCTTGTACTAATACTGTCAGTTCCTCTGAACTTTGCCTAATTACTCCCTCCTTCTTTCTTGGAAATTCTAGGATGAAAGAAACAATGTGAAGGTTGAAACAGTGGGAAGAAAACCATTGAGTTTAGGAAATATATTAAAGAAAGGAGAAAACATCCAATACATAGTATTTCAGATATATGGGATAACCACTTTACTATAAAAAATTAAAAAACTACTGTCACTGGTGAAGGCACAGACTTTTAGGAGCTATCCTTTAGGTATAATTATATTTAAATCAACTTCATACTGAGAGAGAAAGAGAATGAATGGGTGTGTGTGGGCTGTGTGTGTGTTAGATGTACTTTGATGTTCTCCACAGAAAGGTAGAAAGACTCCTTAGCCTCATGTGATGTGTGTTCAGGTTTTGAGGTGTGTTTTCATTTATTATTACTTTCACAGTAAGTAAATCGTGAAATTTAAATTGTAGGTACTGTGTTAGTAATCTGCCTTTTAAAAGAATTTTTAGTGTGTGCCTTTGGGATGCTTGGTGACCTTTGAAATTTTGTTTTGAGGTCCTGTCAGAAGCATAATCATTTTTCTTTCTGAAACAGATTTTAACATCAGCAAAGGTTGATCAACCTAGGGTAGTTTTAATAAAATATTAGTCTGTCTTTTTTAATGTCAACCCAACCCAATTGTGAGGATGGGTTAGGACAGGGCAGTGTTTCATTCTGTTGTACATAGGGTCGCTATGAGTTAGAACTGACTGGACAGCACCTAACAGCAACAACAACTTTTAAAACTGTTCGTCAGCTACCTCAAGGATCAATCCAAGGTGCTTGAGTTGATTTTAATAAATCCCTTTTCCATTAAACATTCTAATTGTGGTCAGAATGCAGTTTGAAGATAGAAATTTTTCGAGTCTTGTTTATCTGTAGCCCAGTTTTCCAAATTCTATTGTTTCCCAGTAAGATTAATTACTATTTCATTATTTCAATAGTTACCTTAAAATTTTTATATTCCCAGGAGAGTGTTCTGAATTCTGGCATCCTTCAAAATTTGAATAGTTTAAGGATATCGACTTTTACCAACACTTAAATATCTAATTCAAATATGTGATTTGTCATTAAAAGGTTATTTACACCTAAAATGCTGACCTGTCAAGATGTACACAAGAGTGTTCTAAAACAGAGTTTCTGAACCTTGGCCATGAAACCACTGTCTTGGGCTGACAAATGGATTGGAAATAAGCTACCCAACACTGAGAATGGGCCATTAATTTTAATCAAAGGTGATGCAGGAAGGCGAATGGGATGCATGGCAATGTCAACAGCCCAGTAGGTGTTAAGAGACTACACAGCCTTCCTTGTTACTTGGTTGGGCCATTAGTTGAGGTTGGGTGAAGACAAAAAGCCATGTCTGGAATTGAATGACCAGGTCACTCCAAAATCTAATGAAGAACTCCCCATTTCAGAAATCACATTGTAATGCCATTAGAAGTCAAGGACAGCATTTAGAAAATATTGGAATTTTTTTTTTTTTTTTAAACCAAGCACCTTGCTAGTTTTTTTGTGCAACTTTGTCAAGCTTGCTGTGTTTTTCTGCTTCCTTTCCTTCTGAATGGATCATTGATATTTACAGAGGATCAAGAAATCGAACAAACTTAGGAAAAAATCTCAAAGCCTGTTTGCCTTTCAGAATTACGTATTGTTAGTCGTAGAACTCCGGTAAATGCCAGAAACAATAGCACACCAAAGGAATTAAGCAGGGTAATTAATTCTTTGTAGTGATCTCATTGTCCTTGTCCCTTTCTCGGACCTAAGCATGGTTTTACTAATTGAAACGAAACTTAAGGAATAGCTTTAATGAAAGCATTTGTTTCATGACTGTACAGGCCACCATGCTTGTGCCTGACTGTAAATTGCCAATATTGGCTGATAACGTTAGTGATAATCACAGTGGAGAAAGCCTTTTCTTTCAGTCAGTCGGTATTTTTCTTTATTTTGAGTATTTTCAATTACAAAAAGAGGTAGCGTATGACAGCTTGAATTAATGATGTTTATAATAAAGGCATAAAAATGCAGAAGGGACAAAGAGGCATTTTTATGTCTCTGCTTCAGGTTTGTTAAGAAAGTTCATTTATTCTGACATACATAAGAAAGATATGTATGCATACATAAGAAAGATATGTATGACTGCATTAGTAATTTTTACACATTTTTAAGAGAGAAAAGCAATTATAGTGCTGTCTCATTAATGGAATACTGTTATAAGGAATAGTATTTGTTCTTCTAGATGAAGATCAGCTCCGAGCAAAGGGTTATGACAAGACACCAGACTTTATTTTACAAGTACCAGTTGGTAAGTCGTGAATCTCTCTTATATATTTGTTTATGAAGGAAAGGGTTGTGTCTTTCTATAGGTTTTCTATTTTTTGTTAATATGTTAATATTAGCAAGTGTGACTAGAGTAGATTTACTTTATAATATTGCATTTAAATGGGTAAAACAGTTTGAAAAGATTATTGGTAAAAGAAAATAATGGATCCAGAAGAAATCTCTGCCCTAAAACTTTTACATACATTTGAGAAATAGAAGTATCTCCTGAAGACATTTTGGCTGCCATTTTCAAGCCATTTCTCTAAATACTGAATTTATAAAACACGGTTGTGTTGCAACGCCAGTCTCACGTTAGTCTGTTTGACACCTGACTTGTTAAGTTACACAGGCAGTCTCAGAACTAGGAAAAGGACTTTTGAAGCAGAAGATAATGAAAATAAGAGGGACGGGATTGTAGCATAAATGTGCCTTGTAGTGAACATTTAGCAGGCGTTGTTTTATCACTGCATTCATAGTTGGTAGCTAAGGCTCAGCCTCTGCGCAGTAATGGGAAGCACAGAGAGGCCTGTGCAGAGTTCACAATTTTCAATCTCCCCCCTTCGCTGTGTGTTAGTAATGCTTTGTCCCTTAGCTGTGGAAGGGCACATAATTCACTGGATTGAAAGCAAAGCCTCATTTGGTGATGAATGTAGCCACCACGCCTACCTGCATGACCAGTTCTGGAGCTACTGGAATAGGTAAGGGCCCATTATTTTTCTCTCAAGATAAACGATACTCAGCTGAAATCTCATTAGAAAAAATATTTTGTTTAGCTGGTAAAAACGCTGGTAGCTTTTGTTTCTAGTAAATACAGAGCCTTGATTTATGTATTCATTTCAGATAATCTCAACTTCTCCGCTTGCATAATGTGGCTTCATTTTTAAAAACTAAAAATCTCTGCATAACGTCAAAATCAGTCTACACTCAAATTTATTGGTGTCACTTAAAATATGGATAAGAGGATGTGGTGCATATTATGATATTGACACGGAATCTTTTATCCTTTTGATGTGAAATTTATGCTGACAGTCGGGACTTAAAGAAATACTTTGTCCTAAGGAAAGTATCAGAACAATAATGAAAGATGAAAACCATTTACCTTCCAACAAGAGAAAAAAAAAAAATGTACCTACCAATTTCTGTGAACATTCTGGAAAGCATGGAAACCAATGCCATCAGGAAAGGGTGGTGTTGGAGGCAGGGAGATGCTGATATCACTGCGGGTCCACAGTTGGTACCCCATGTGCTGACATTGCTAATTGTTATCCTCACAGCAGCAAGAACCACCTTTATCCCCATTTTACAGATAACTCAGCTGATGCTTAGAATATAACGTGCCGTGGAGCCAGTTACCACGTGCCTGCATTCGTCTCTCTTATTCCCAAACCGTGCTGTTTCCAGCACAAAATTATTGTTATTTGCAATACAATTGTCAAAACTTTGGCTTTTTCTGTTATCGCAGCCCCAAGTTTTCACACCACACATTTTTCCCCTCAGAAGAAAAGGTGGGTCAAGTGGTAACCTTCTTAGATTAACTGTGTCTCTCAGTCACTAGCTAGCAGTAAGAATACAATGATACAATGACATTGGCTCAAATCGTTAAAGAAATGAGATAGTAGCATCTGTGGACAATAGCCTTGTGCTGGAAAAAGAAAAACAACAACAGTGGCAGACTACAGAATTTGGTATTATATTGTTACTCAGCTTTACAAAAGGCCAGCGGACCTCGCTCAAAGCAGCTGTGCTAAGCTAAGCCCACTTTTTGCCATGGTAACAATGATCATGACAAAATGCTGAATGTAATGGCTTTCTTGATTTTCTTGTGTAATTGTGCGTAGCATCCGATCTTTACTTTACGGGGATGGAGGAGGAAAGTGCAAAATGTTTTAGAAATCAATGCTGCTTCAGCGTTTCCTATGCTTTATTCGGCCATTATTCAAATTAGCAGTAATGTGGCAAATTGAATTTTAGATTTTTAGCAATTTTATGATGAGTTTGAAATTGTAAAGAAAGCATCATTTTTGATAGTATAGGGAAAGCAATGACAAGAAAATCAAATTGCATAAGTTTAGGTTACTAAAGAATTTTAAAAACTGATAAACTCAATCATTATGCAGTGAGACTATTTTCTTCTCTCTGGTACTGCCCAAACCTTTTATGAGTAGCAATAAAAAATTTAATCCAAATAGAGTTTATTTAAAAATTCTAGAAGTA
Source organism: Elephas maximus indicus (assembly GCF_024166365.1). NCBI lineage: Eukaryota > Metazoa > Chordata > Mammalia > Proboscidea > Elephantidae > Elephas > Elephas maximus. The sequence continues at coordinate 19,663,473 of NC_064828.1, read as the reverse complement.
TGCCTTTATTCTGAAACAACTCAGCTGTTTATTGAGTGCCTACTATGTGCTGATCATTCACTATTTGAGGTGCTAATTAAATAATACTGTCACCTGTATGGTAAACTTATGGCTTACTGACATGATTGAAGGAGCTATGATCAGTGGAGAATTTAACACAGTTTTCATTGGACTGGATTTTGAAGTATTTTGTTGCATGTTACTTTTTTATTTTCTAATGATATTTTACTTAGACTATTGATTTACACTCCCTGAAAACATTCTTTGATTATACATGGACTAACCCCCCCCGCCCAAAAAAAAAAAAACCATTGCCATTGAGTCGATTCTGACTCACAGCAAACCTAAATAGGCATAATTCAGTTAGGGCATGTTGTGTGATAAGGGAAAGTCAGCTTTGGTTTTAAAGGGTCCAGATCATTCAAGGGTGGTATACACGGCTTGCACGCTTGGCAGCTACTTGCAAGGTTGGAGGTTTGAGTCCACTGAGAAGTGCTTCGGAAGGAAGGCCTAGCAATCTGCTTTCAAAATATCAACCACTGAAAGCCCTGTGGATCACAGTTCTGCTTTCACACACATGGATTGGTCATGAGTCAAGATCGATTCAATGGCAGCAGGATGGTATGTGGTTTATCATTCAAGGATGACATAATGTGCCCACAAGTAACTAATGATACCAAGTGTCTGCAGAGAGGGGCCAAGAAATGCAAGTAGTTCCCAGGTTGAAAGCAGAACATAGAGACATTTACTTCCATATAAAATTTTGGTTTTAGTATAATATAGACTTTACCAGTGACGGGGCATTTTGACAGAAGAACTTAACCCAGTTGTGAAAGTATGGAACCCTACTGCCAACTCACATGGCAGAGACTGTATTCTTCAGGTTTGAGAGAATCGTCTCTCCCACCCGTAGATAGTCTTGCAAGGAGCCTATTGGTTGGGATTTGGACTAATTTTTTTTATCTGATAACCCTCCACTAACATAAAAACTAATGCTATTGACCATATTTTACACACATAATGCGCACCTTCTATGTTTGTTTGCCAACCGCACCCTACTACCATGAGGTATTTCCGTAAACACACTATGCTAATATTTTTTACAGAAACATGTTAAAAAAAAAAAATTGGCACTTTTTTGTCCACTCCCTGTCTCCTCTTGGATCTCTTAAGGGGTAGCTCAGACTTAACTTGTGCAAAACTGAACCCTTGATTTTTTCTTCTCAAGCTTGTTACTCCCCTATTTTCCTACAGTTCCATTAATGGTGCCACAGTTTGCCCAGCTGCTCAAGCCAGAAACCTAGGTGTCCTCACCCTGCATCCAATCCATAAGCAAGTCCTTTCAGACCTGTCTTCAACATGTCTCAAATCATGCCATTTGTTACCACCTTGCCTCCTGTCGTCTCAGCTGCTACCATTATCTCTCAGACTGTGGCTGTGGCTTCCAAACTTGCTGTCTTATGTCAACTCTTGCACCCCTACGGCCAGTTTTTCAAGCCCAGCCAGAGTGACTCTTGGAAAATATAAATCCAATTGTGTCACTTCCCTGCTGAAAACTCTCCAAGCTTCCCATCACATTTGAAATAAAACCCGAACTCTTTACCGTGGCATTTGGGGCCTGCATAATCTGCCTCCTATCCACCGTACTTCTCTCCATACCTGCCTGCCTCCCCTCACCTGAGGTTCTGTCCCTCTTTTATCCTTCTCTGGCTTTTCTTGGTCTCATTCTCTCTCTTCTTATTTGACTTTACTGTTCTTCTTAATACTTATTCCTATCTGAATGAATTGGTATCATAGAGTTGGGAACATTTTCATAAACACCAATTTGCTTGTTTGAATGCAAGCCTTAAAAATAACTTATTTATATTGTTATTTCTAATTGCTATATTTAGCCTGCCCCTCGTTGTTTTATCCATTGTTGAATGCCCAGAAGCTGGTGGAGTGCCTGACACATGGTAGGTCATCAGTAGACATTTATCGTATGAATGTATGAATCAATTTTCTGATGCCTGACAGACAATAACATTTTGAATCATCTGTTAAGGATCATATCAGATATTATGACATTAAACCATAATAGGGCTAAATTTTTTTTCTTTTAGGATGCCACCCTGAGGCATGGTTCATTTTTCTAAAAATCTTTTGCGAAGTTTTCAGATGTATGGACTTTCAAGATCTATTTTGTGAAATGTGGCGTTAGTGTATTCCCATAAGAAATTTTAAAATAGAAAATAACTGATAACTAAATGACAAATGCATTTTATAAAGTTCTTCAGATAAATACTTATAATCTTGTATTGAAGATTTACATTTCTGCAACGTCAGACAGTTCTCTGAAATTTGGCACCGAATGCCTTGAAATCCTGAGTATCAATATCATAATACTGCAGACTGTAGTTCTTTAGGGGATGCATGCAACTGGGCCCACCCTAAACACTTGGAGGGCCTGGGGAAAGAGTGTGAATGGAGACCTATATACCATGTGTCTAAGTATTTAAAGTTATAAATATCAAGTTAACAGCCATTAAAAATATATTTTATCCTGCATGAAGACCTGGAAGTTCAGATTTCCATTAAAAATTCTTAGACCCCTTCAAGTGTCAGGCTTGTATGTGGCAGTGCAGGGATCAATGGTCCCACCCCACCTCCCTTTTCCTGCCACCTGTGGCTCCTTCGTACACCTGGTTGGCATCAGGCACAACCCAGCCTGCACACCCAAGCTCCATATACAATCTCACAAACCGCTGCCCAGACATGCACACTCTTGTGGTCTGCCCTCTGTCAAGAGGATGAGCCCATGAGAGCAGGTCACACACACCCTGGAAGTGGTCTAGGACCATTTGATCAGGAAGCTCCAAGGTCCCAGGTACATGGAGTGTAGCCTAGGAAGGAGTGAGAATATGGATATCAGGTGGGGACATTCCCTTAATCCTGTGCAAACTGTTTACCCATGGGGTAGGATACAACCAGTGAGGGTGGGCAGAGCAGTACTCTAAAGCCTGGATCCCTGTAAAGCTTGGGCCCCTTTGACTGAGTACATATCTTCCCAAGCTGTTCCGTGTACTGGTGTTAGGATATGAGGGGAGAAGAGAACCAAAGGAACTGTGGTCTTGATCACACTTATGTACCACTGAAAGGATGAAGAGCTAAGTTTCAGCTGCTGGATTTTTGAACCTCTGGCTCCAGTGAGTCTACTCTCCTAGAGGCAGTGCTAAGCTACTACCTTCTGCCACAATAATTGATTTGACTCTAATTCTAACCTCTAAGTATTTTTTAAAGATCGGTTTTTTACTCAATGGTCTGGCAATTGCTTTCTTTGTCTCTGATAACTTGAGAGCAGAGGCATTTAGAGCTGGGCCGCCAAGCAGTTAGAGTTAAGGAAGGTACTTTTCAGAGGATGGCCAAAGTTTTTCCTTTATTAAGATACTTCCAGGAAGCGTGCAATTAGCCAAATCACAGATTTCCAGTTATTTCAGTCTTGTTAAAAACAAGGCTGATCACATCTGTCTTAAGCTGGAGTATGTGCCTCAGCAATAGAAGCCCCTGCAAACCTTCAATTACAGCAGCCTCAGAAGGCCCTGCTGCCGTATACTAACAAGCAGTCATCAGCATCACAGGAGACAGACTGACTAACAATTAGCAAATGTACTGGAGAGGGCTTCTCTAAAGGTAAAATATACTAATTTGCTTTTCCGTCTCTTATGGTGGAGATGGTTGTGAGATATCGATGTTCCGTTGTTGCAGACAAATCCTTAATGCTGTTGTTAGCTGCAGTAACCTCATAATATTTGATAAGGATGTGGAAAGTATCTTCTGTGTGTACAGTACATTTATAATAATTTCTCATAATGGTTATGAACGATTTTTTCCACATTTTGGATGTGAGTAGCAAAGGTTTTTCCCAATGAGAAATTCATATTCTCTGCTATGGTTAATTGTTTTTCAATGATGATTTCAGATTTAAAAAAAAAAAAAGAACAAAGACCAGAAACGTTAATCTTAGGCCTTTGGGGTTTGTTTTTTTCAATAAAGACATTATTGTTAAGGAACTGGACTGAATTAAAAGAACATCAAAATATTGAAGGGAAGGAAAATAGATGTATAAGGAAATATCAATGAATTACAGTTTTTCTGCCTAGAAAGTTATCTGATTACTATATTTAAGCATATGCAATATTTTTATGGGGACGTGGGTAATGATCAATTGCCCAACTTCAGGAGACCAAAGAATTGTTCAAAGGACGACTCTTGACCTTTCTTGCTGACCAACTATGATAGAGCTAATCTGAGTCAGGTGTGATTCAGAAATGTTGCCCCAAGCCAACAACCAAATGATTGGGAGGCCATTGTAAAAATGGAAAAAACAACCATTAGGATCCACCAAAGAGGGAAGGAAAAAAATTTTTTTGAGAGATTCTACAAATGAACAGTGAGGTCAGGAGCAGAGCTAGAGTCAGGAACCCAAGAATACAGAGTTCATTTCTGAGACTAGTTCTAGAATCATGGAGATCAAGTTGAAATTGCTGCTAAAATGGCTTGGTGTCTCGGGCAGTGATTCCTCACCGCGTATTAAAATCATAAGGGGAATATTTTTATAATATTGATATAGGCCTTATCTCTGAAGAACTGATTTATTGGGGTGGAGTGGGGACTGGATCTTGGGTTTGTTTGTTTCCTTACATTTTTTGGTAATTTTGAAATTACATCTCTCTTACAGAAAAGCTAGAATAGTATAAAAAACTCTGTGCCCTTTTACTCAGATTCCCCATTTGTTATTATTTTACCATGTTGCCGCTATCATTTTGTTCTGTTCTGAAAACTTCAGATGATGCTAATCCACATCCAACATTGAAGTCACCTCTCTTACCCAGGCCTGATTTGCCCGCTAACTGTAGCATTCCCAGCCTATCTGCCTCCAGAGTCTTGAGCAGAAAAAAAAATTGCTTTTAAAATTAAGGAATACTGGTTCAGGTCAGCAAACATTTACAGACACTGTGTTAGTCAATAGAGATTCAGCCTCTGGCTTTGAGGGACTGACAATGAGAACCAAGACGGTAAGCTGCAGAGGTAGGACCTGAACCAAGGTCTCTCTGTGAACTCCATGCCTGTGCTCTTTCTGCTCTATCGTGCAGTTTTATGTCAGTCATGCTGATAAATGAAAGCCTCCTTACGAAGTCAGCTAGTGAATCCACCAGACTAAAGCTAAAACCCCACTGATGTATGAGGTTAACACATTCACCTTCATGTGGTGCGAAGTGGGCCAGCCAAGAGCCCTCATTCTGCATTCAGAATGCCTCTCTGTGGGGTTATTATAAAAGCCTGTCACCCAGAATATAATAACTCCCCAAATCATTGGCCTGGAAATCCACAGAATCAGGGTGTTTCTTTGTATATGGTACAAACTCACTAATTCTGACTGAATTGTAGAAACACCGGTCTGAAGTGACAAGATATGGGGAGTGTAGAACACTTGTTAAGAAATACCGTTTGTTTATTTTAAATAGAGTTCATGTTTTATTCTGAATTGCAGTTTGTTGCAAAGTAGGCACTATAGAGAGTAGGTCTGTTTTAATAAATAAGAATGTTTTTTAAACAGCCAACATAACTGACATACGAGGAACTGCACATATTTCAAGTGTGCAATTTGATAAGTTTCGACATATGCATAAACCTATAAAAGCCATCACCATGATAAAGATGATGAACATACTTATCACCTCCAAAAGATTCCTTGTTTCCCTTATAATCCTTCCTTTCGTCCCCTTCTATTCTTCTGAACCGTCCACAGGAAACCACCGATCTGCTTTCTGTCACCATAGGTGAGCTTGCGTTTTCTAATATTTTATATAAATAGAATAAACAGCAGATGTTCTTTTTTTGTTTGGCTCCTTTTACTCAGCATGATTATTTCAAGGTTCATCCATGCAGTTGCATATATCAGTAGTTAATTCATTTTTATTGCTGAGGAGTAGTTAGTTGTATATCACCGTTTGTTTATCCATTCATCTGTTGATGGACTTTTCCATTGGTTCTGGTTTAGGCTCTTAGTAAACCGGCTATAAACAGTCATATACAAGTGTTTGTATTTTCCATTTCTCTTGGATAAATATCTAAGAATGAGAGTCATTTGGTAAATGTGTATCTTTTTTACAAAATGATTGAACTGTTTTCCAAGTGTTTGTACCATTTTACATTACCACCGGCAGTTTACAGCCATCCCAGATGTTCCGTACCCTCCCTATCACTTGGTGTGGCCAACCTTTTTAATCTTAGACTTACTAATAGCTCTGTAGTCTTAAGATGGTTGTAATTTGAATTTCTGTAATGGCAAGTGGTATTGAGAATCTTTTTATTTGCTTACTCACCACCTATTTGTCTTCTTTGGAGAGCTGTCTATTCATTTTTGGCTCAGTTTTTAAATGGGTTGTTTTCTTATGAGATTTGAGAGTTTCGTATTTATTTTGGATATAAGTTCTTTAGCAGATATGTGATTTGCAAATATCTTCTCTAAGTCTATAGATTATCCTTTCATTCACTTAATAGTTGTTTAAAGATCAGAAGTTCTTAATTTTTATTAAACCCAATTTATTGATGTTTTCTTTTATGAATTGTGCATTTAGTGTTATGTCTAAGAAACCTTAAAGTTTAAAGATTGTATTCATGTCCTATAGTTGCCAAAACAAAATCCCACAAAGTGTCTGGCTTTAAACAACAGAAATTTATTGTATCACAGTTCTGTAGGTTAGAAGTGCAAATCTATGTATTGGCTGGGTCACGCTGTCTTTGAAATCTCTAGAGGAAGACCCTTTTTTGTCTCTCCCAGCTTCTGGTAAGCACAGGCATTCCTTGGCTTGGCGATGCATCTTCACGTGGCTGTTCTTTCTCCAGCATCTCTCAGTGTCTAGTCTCCTCTTATATAATGACACCACTCAGGTTGGATTAAGACCCACCCTATCCTAGTGTGTAGTGCTGGGTTTTATTCTAGTATGACCCCACGTTACCACAACTGAATGCATCTTGAAGGACCGTAATTTCAACCAGGGTCCCATTCAGAGGTACCAGGGGTTGTGTCTTAAACATACCTTTGTTGGGAAAACAATTCATACCATAACAAAGGTCTTCAGTCACACACGTTTTCTCTTATGATTTTTTTTTCCCCTAAAAGATTTATAATTTTAGATTTTACATTTCGATCAATCTTTTTGATCATTTTGAGTTAACTTTTGCATATGGTGTGGTATATGGATTGGAATTTATTTTCTTAAATATGGATATCCAGTTGTTCCTGAACCACTTGTTGAGAAGGCTATTCTTTTTCCACTTAATTGCCTTTGCACTTTTGTGAAAAATCAGGTGATAATATATGTGTGCCCTATTTCTGGATTCTCTATTTTGTTCCATTTGTCTGTTTTTCTGTCTTTACACTGATGTTGAACCATCTGGATTTCTATAATTTTGAAAGCAGTGTAAGTTCTCCAACTTCATTATTCTTTTTTGACATTATTTTTTACTATTCTAGGTCCTTTGCATCACCATATGAGTTTGAGTTAGCTCATGTATTCCTAAAAAAAAAAGAATAATAGTTTGAGTAAGATCACACTGAATTTATAGATGAATTTGGAATAATTGCTGTCTTAACATTATTGAGTCTTCTGATTCATAAACATGAGATTTCTGCGTTGATTTAGACCTCTTAAATTTTTTTCTCAAAATATCCTATAGTTTCCTGTGAAGGAATTTTTCCCTTTTTTTTTTTGGTCAAATTTATTCCTAAGTATTTTGTGTTACTTGATATTTTTAGAAATTACAGTTTTTAGTTTTTATTTCGATTTCTAATTGTTCATTACTACTATAGAAGAATACCGTTGATTTTGTATATTGTTCTTGAATACTGAAGCCTTGAAAAATTCATTTATTAATTCTTTAGCTTCTTAATCATAGGATATTCTGTGTAGACAATCACGTCATTTGTGAATAAAGATGGTTTTAATTTTTCCTTTTCAATTCGGATGCCTTCTATTTCTTTTTCTTATGATAATACTCAAGCGAGAATCTTTCATACAAAGGTAAATAGAAGTGGTCCAAGTGTCCTTGCCTTGCTCTTGATCTTGTGGGAAAGGCATCAATCTTGCACCATTAAAAATGTTAGCTATAAGGTTTTGTAGATAACCTTTATCTGATAAAACCCACTACTGTCAAGTCGATTTTGATTCATAGCATTCCTTTAGAGTAGAATAGCACTGCCCCATAGGGTTCCCAAGCGAGTAAATCTTTGCAGAAGTAGGCTGCTACATCTTTCTCCCGGGGAGCTGCTGGTGGGTTCAAACTGCTGACCTTTTGGTTAGCCGCCTAGCACTTTAACCACTGTGCCACCAGGGCTCCTTTTTCTGGTAGGTTGAGTAAATTCCATCCTGTTCTTAGTTTGCTGAGAGTTTTTATCAAAAATTGGTATTGGATTTTGTCAGATGCCCTTTCTACATCTGTTAAAATGATCATACGATCTTTTTGTTAGTTTATTAATATAGTGAATTACACTGATTGATTTTTTAATGTTACACAAACCTTGCATTCCTGGGATAAGAACCTCTTAGTCATGAATTAGTTCCCTTTTATATTTTCGATTTTTCTTGCTAAAATTTGTGAAGAATTTTTGCATCTATATTCATGGGCAATATTGGTCCTTCTAAGGTTTTTGTCTAGTTTTGATATCAAAGTAATGCTGGCCTCTTCAATTTTCTGGAAAAGAAAATTGGTTTTTTTTCTTCCTTAGATGTTGGGTTGAATTTTCCTGTGAAGCCACCTGGGCCTGAAGTATTTTTGGTTGTAGTAAGATTTTTAACTATAAACTCAATTTCTATATAGGTAGATTTGGGTTATCTTTTTTTTTTTTTTTTCTTCTTGATTATGCTCTGGTAGTTTGTCTCTTTTAAAGAATTTGTTCATTTCATCTAAGTTTTGGAATGTATTGACATGAATTTGTTAATAATATACCTTTATTATTCTTTTAATATCTGTAAAGTGTGGAATGTAGACTCTGTTACCTGATGTTAATAACTGTCTTCTTGTCCAGATCAGCCTGGTTAGAAGTTTTTCAATTTTATTGGTCTTCTGGAAGCACTAATTTTTGGTTTCATTGATTTTTTTTTTCCAATTGATTTTCTTTTTCCTCATTTATTGATTTCTACCCCTTAGTTTAAGTTACATTTGCTCTTCTTTTTCTAGTTTCCCAAGATGGAAATAAGACCATTGTTTTTTTTTCCCAAATAAACATTTTAGTGCTATAAATCTACCTTTTTGCACTGCTGCAGCTGCATCGCACACATTTTTATATGTTTTGTTTTCATTTTCTTTTGTTTACAAATGCTTTCTAATTTCCTTTTTTATTTCTTTGAACATGGGTTATTTAGAACTGTGCAGTTTTATTTTCAAGTGTTTGGAAATTTTTAAGATAGCCTTCTGTTATTTATTTCTAATTTAATTCTGTTGAAGTCAGTGAACAAACCTTGTATGATTTGAGTCATTTTAAATTTATTGAGATTTGTTTTATGGCCCAGACCATGGTTTACCTTGGTAAATGTCCCATGTGCACTTCAAAAGAAAGTTTACTCACTGTTGTTGAGTGGAATGTTCTATAAATGTCAGTTAGGTCAAGTTGGTTGATGGTATTGTTCAAGTCTTCTGTGTCTTTACGTGCACTGATGAATACTGCTGAATACTCAAGGAAGGATCTCTGGAATTCTCTTTTGTGGAGCTCTCTCCTGCTCATATTCTACCCTGCAAACTCTAACTGCCTTGCTCTTCCTATTCCTCCAGCTCCACTGCTTAATGCTCGGATACCGCTGGGCTTTACCTGGTTTCCCCCTCTGCATCGCAGCCTGGAAACTTCATGCAGTAAGCTAGGGCAATAGAAAGCCTCACCTCTTTTGTTTCCCATCACCCAGGGATCCTGTCCTTCATTGCTTGATGTTCAATGCTATAACAAGTTGCGTCGTCTAATTTGTTTGTTTTTTTAGTTATTTCCTGCAAGAGGTTAAATCCAGTCCTTATTACCCCATCATGACTCTAAGTAGAAGTCACTCAATAATGATTTTTAATACAGTGTATAATTAGTTCATTTTAACCCGGTTTCCCAATTCTGAGTTCGTCTGCTACTCGCCCTAGTTTGCCCTTGTTCGTTCCTTTCTCATACGTAGAGTATGGAAAAGGAGCCATGAATACAATTTACGTGTCTCAAGCTCTTCTTTTCATAAAACAGAAATCTACATAAATAAGTAATAGCAATGGTAAATGTACTTTAATTTTAACTTCTGATTGACTCTGGAAGTTATATTCTTGTAAAAACTAAAGTCCTCCCATGAGTTCCCTTTACTTATTAGCAAAAAAAGCCAGTTATATTCATTATGTTTTCCTGCTGTCTCTCATACATTCTTACTGTGTTCTTAAGATTTGTATCGATTCCATTCTCTTGTTTTATTCTCTTTCCTGCCTGAGTCATTGGCCTTGAGAAGTTTCCTGTGTTTTGGTCCCCCTTATTTTCTCACACAGTGTTCTACCAGCAAGATGTCTTGTTAACCCCTTCATGCTTCTTCTTATTGCCATTTCCTCCCATTTATTCCTGGCAGATTTGCTAATCACCAACACCTCCCTATTTTAAATTTATTCTCATATCCTCAGATAGCTTATTCCCAGTGATCATAATGCAAAATGAAAGCAAAATTTCTTTATTTAGTCAAGAAATTTTTTTTTAAGGCTTCACAAAGCTCCTCAACTTGTGAAAACGTGAGGTTATCATAGTTATTCTTGGTGACCTCAGCTCTGATTTGTTAGTGCACTCCATATTATGAAGGTAGTAAAAATGAAGTCATTGGTTGTGTGCTAATAGATGGGGTATGTGAAACCATATTGAACTCAACACTAGACCAAAATATTTTATTTTTCAGCCCCAGTTGCCATTTGTTGTTTTAATGTCAGATGAGTATTTTCATCACTACATATTTTCAGTGCAATGAGTTCCAGCAAACTGATCCATCAATAGCAGGATAGATGCACGGTTGAATCCAGTAGATGTTTTAGAGTGTCTTCTATGTAGAGGCAGCTACAATTATGTATTGCAAAAAATACAAAGGTGAGCAAAACCTAACCTTGCCTTCAATTAATTTAATTCAATCTTTTTAATAGGGAAACAAAACACGTACATAGATTACAATAATAGCTAACATCAATTGAGCACCTACTATGTTCGAGGCACCAGTTTAAGCATTTAAAATTATTATCTTCTTTAATCTACATAACAACCCCAAGAGGTAGATGCTAGTGTCTTATCCCTATCTTGTATGAGAAAATTGAGGCATAGAGGGGTGAAGCGCCATGGTCAAGATCACAGAGCTGCAAATTGTCAGAACAGTAGAAAGCCAGGGGAGTTTTTTTGACTAAAAGAATGGCATGATCAAAACCTACCTTTAGGATGAATATTCTGGTAGCAATGCTTAGAGCAGACAGAAACAAGTTGGGAATAGGAACAATGTTGTGATTGCATTCATCCACATTAAAATCATCTAATAATTCCCAAATTACAATGGTAACTGAGGAAGTGAAGGGGGCTGTACAGATTTACAGAGACTATAGAGAGAGCATTTCCAAAGTTTGGCAAGTAACTAAATGTTGTTTCATTGTACAATACGAAACAGAAAGAACTTGGAGATTTTGGTATTGGTGGTAGAAAAACCAAACCAAACCTGTTGCCATTGAGTTGATTCCGACTCATAGCAACCCTGTAGGACAGAGTAGAACTACCCCATAATGTTTCCAAGGAGCGCCTGGTGGATTTGAACTGCCGATCCTTTAGTTAGCAGCTGTAGCACTTAACCACTATGCCATCAGGGTCTGGTGGTGGAGAGAATAGTAATGCAGTTAAAAAATTGGGGATGGAAAATAATCTAAGTTTCCAGTAACTTGGGTTGGGATATTTAGAAATACCCAAAGGCAACTGGGTTGTGGGAGAGGAGTTCAAGTAATGGATGAAAGCTAGGCTGATTTAGGGATTATCTGCAATAAAGATAGGCAAAGTAGGTTCTCACAGAGGGAGAGAGTAGAGAAATGCCTATTTTTATAGACAGAAAAAGAAGACAACCATGATATAATGACATCCGTAATAATGTTTAGAGAACTGATTAACAATAATTATTACTCTTACCAAGTACAAGATTGTTTCTACGTTGACTGGTCCCCGTTCTCCATCTCTTGAACATTTATAAATTATTTTTAATCCAGTTGTATTGAATCTGATTATTTGGGGTAGTGATGGTTAACCTAACATCAATTTCTGCCATGAGTTATATGGGTTTGGAAAGTTGTACCAGACAGTGCTTTTAACAGTCATACTTGAAAGAAACTTTGGGAGTTGAATTTGTCAAGCAGCTAGGAAAACCACTCATGCATACCCTATGTCCAAAGCTCCATCAGCAGCCCAAACATAAAGACCTGAAAGGTCATTCTTTCTCCTGTGGTGTGATGGTTTGTTGATGTATTTTGACACACCAGTACAATGCTGAAAGGGTCTGACCTTCTTGCAACACTGAGGGACTCAGGTTCAGGCAGGATACGTAACATGCATTGCATCTCTCTCTTTGTCTTCCTCCTCCTTCACAGGTAAACAGACCCCTCAAACATGAAATGCTGCCTTCAATACAGAAATATGAAACAATGTAAATGAACATAAACAATTGCTTTTTAAATCACCCTAACCTTTTCCTTTCTACTTATCATCAAGCCAGAAACATTACTTGGAACTATTAATGCTTTCAGTTAAGAGAAATTAGTTTTTCAGAAAGACAAATGTAACTGGAGATTGTTAATGCTTAAAAGAGAGAAACTAAACAAATGGGAGCTCCCTATGCTATAATATGTGTCACAGTCTATCTTTGTGGTAGAGACCAATGTATTGGAGATCAGATGTTTAAGATTACCTCTAAAGTGCAAGATTAATGTCCATTAAGGTAAATCTTAGGTGGCTTTTGAAGTAATTGCCAGGTAGGTAAAGTATATCGTGTGTTGAGAGTTTGAAGAGTTAGGTGAAGGCCAGAGAGCTGTCAAGAGAGTTTTCTGTCATGTAGAAATATGATGTTCTGTGTTAGATTTATGGACTGTAAAGTGGTGCTTTGACTAGTTAGGACCCATATTATTTCTTAATTTACAGTGGTTTGGGGATGGGGAGAAAAATGTTTGCCATTAATGAGTTTCTAAAATACAAAAGTGATAAACTAAATCCTTCAGAAACACTCTTTTTGATCAGGAACAGTTACTCAGAAAGATTTTCTTGCTCTATCCACTGCCAGTAAATATAAAATAAGTGTGATAATATTCTCTAAGCATTTAGATTGCACTTTGAAAAGTGTAGAAGGTTTTCTGCATTTGTCGTTATATTGGAAAAAGGAGTATTCACTTATTTCAGTTATTGTTTCCGAATGTGATAACTGTTTGCTAAATGAAATTAAAGTGCTTTTGTCCAAGATAAGTATTTTAGTGGCATACATAAAATTAGGACTGAAATTTTAAAGTACTGAATTTTTTTTTAACTAGTTCACGTAATCAGTGAACTTTCCAGTAGCACACAGACACTGTACATCTGTGTTTGAATTATTTGCCTTTCTTTTTTCCCACCCTTTCAAATGTCGTCATGGCACTGGAAACCAATGCCCTGCACCAACAGAGCACTTTCAGCTCCTATCTACCTTACCACAAGGCTTCAGCCCCAGTTTCCCCAGTATTCCTCATTCAGGTTAGACCTCAAAGTTTATGTGCTATGAGAACTGACAGCCCCAACCCTGCTCTGCCTGCTCAAGGCCTGGTCACATACACACTCCACTGTGCCGGGGAGGAGCCACCTGCACAGACCTTACCTCGCAGGATTCTATGTAATTTCTAATTGGCATTTATATCTGACATTGTGGGTGTACTTCTCATTGTAGAGCCTTTATTTTATCCATATAGGAGTAGTTGAAAACCTCTTTTCACTTAACTATTACATGGATTAACTTTACTTAACAATGACAGGTTCTCCTGCTGAAACTCAAGTTGCCAAATTCATCTTTTTTTTTTTCCTAACCATTCTCCAACTAACATTGTACCCCCCACCCAGCCCACACAGATGCACACACTATTCTCACTAATTGCTCAAACACACAGCAAATCCATTTGAAATGACAGGGAAAGGGTTAAGGCCCAAATACATCATAAATTGTAGTGCAGCCCCGTCTAAGACATCTTTAATACAGGAAGCAGTCTTTTTAACCAAGTTTTCTAGTGACTTTATTTCTACACACCTCTTTGTCCTGAGTTCACCCATAGGCGTGAAGGTAAATTAGCCCAATTGTTTCTACTAATATAGCATTCTGTATACCTCTTTTCCTGAGAGAGTATACCACAGAGTTCTGCTGTTATTTCAGGTTCTTGGCCTTCTGTTATAAATTCTTAGTAAAATTTCTTTCATTGTGGTGAGAAAAAAAATACATATATATATATTCTATCAATTATTTTAAAAAGCAATAATTCATAATAGTTGATCATAAATGTCAGGAAGCAAAGACCTAGCTGAACCATTTTGTCACTAATCATGCAGTTTTTCTTCTAATTAGTTAATTTACATTTTACAAATTAAGGGCAAAATTCAGACAGAAGATGACATCGTAGCTTTAACTGACCTATATTTGTATCTGCCAAATTTAAGTTAATTAGAAATGTAGATGCTGTTTGTTTTCTCTGTCAGAAAAGCTCATCTTTTTTCTTAAAATAAAAAAATAAAGTAGACACACTTTTTCCCCCTCAGCATTTATCATCTAAATAATAGTCTTGCCAAGATGGCAGCCTCATAATAAACTCTTTTCAGTGGAGTGATGGGTAATGAAGCTTGCTTGTGAAGGCAGGGAAAAATGTTGTCTGGTCAAATGCATGAATATGATGGCTAGAGAATCAGTGGACTTTCTCAGTCATCAATCTTTTTAGTAGCCTCTTATACATCTGAATATTTTGATAGATGATCTAATAATTGAGTTATCTATCTTTCTAACTATCAGAGTTGCATAAAAATTATTCTCACATGCTACTGAATATTAAATATATTAGGCATCCAGTAAATTTTTCATAAAAGGGCCAAAAGGTGAAAGATTTTTGTTTTTCTATAAATACCTCTTAATACACTGAGTGTTAAGCCCGCTGGAATATTCAACTCTTCATTCCTTCTGTGAGAAGCAGGTATATATTTAAAAAAGAAGGCATGGCTATTATAAATAGGGCATAGAATAGTTAATGTGGTTAGTGAAAATGGAACCTTGGTAAACATATAGCTACAGTTCAGTAATGTAAAACGGAACGTTCTTGCTGGTCTAACAAGCAGTGGCCACATTTCAAGTGACACAGATTGTCCACACAAGAAAGCACCATGACTACGGGTGCATAGAGTGACCATGTGAGTTTGATGGAACCACCATTTTGAGAAGAAGATGATCCTACCAAAAGGGAACGCTTGCATATCATCTGTCTGCCCGGCATTTGTTTGTTTGTTAATGCACAAATAGTTCTTTTCCCCCATATGGCTTTACATTGTTTTGTTTTGTTTTTTTAATCATACACTACTATATTAGAAGCTTATTAATAACAACAAGTGTGCTTCCCTGGCACTGAAAAAGAGGCAAGGAAATTTGGCAGAAAACAGGTGGGTTTCAAGTAGGCTTTCACACCCCCCCATCATACACACTTCTTCAAGGTGACCTTGCAGCGATGACTTCCCAGTAAGGAACATGAAAATAGCTCTGCCTTGGAAGAGCAGGCATTTGTTTGCAGGTCTGGAGGGTTACCAGTCCTGTGCATCTTGAAAGGCACTCAAATGAGCAGGGTCTTGTAAATTGGATTTCTATTAGCCGGTCCTGATGATAGCTCTTCATCAGTGGAATGGGAGGAAGTACTATCAATAGCTCCAGCTATAAGTACCTTTTTTTTTTTTTAATGCCACACTTATTTTTGGTCTCTCTTCTCCAAAGTGGTGATGAATGCTAAAATAGCCAGCTTTCGTTGTGTTTAAGGTTTTAAATAAACCTTAAAATATGGACAACTATCTTTAAAGCTTTTCAACCTTAAAAGCATTTGGAATGAAAAGCGAAGACATGATGGTAGAAACAAATGTGGTACAAATGTCTTGACCTCCTTCTGTTCAGTGTTTCTCAGGTTGATTTCAGCCCATAATTGTGCCATTTATAAAAGTTGTAGATAACACTTTCTTTCTCTTCATTTTCTGGATTGAAAATATTAATTGAGAAGGTTAATACCAATTGTGGAAATCTCTCAGTTACAACTGAGGAACTTTACTCTCCCACAGTTTGATCTTTTCTTGGCTTCTAGAAGTTTTGCTTCTATAATTTGAGGATGGGGGGGGGGAATAACACCTGATACTTATTTTATTGGAAACACTGTAGCTGGTAATTTTAAACTCTTAAACATCTATTTACAATTACACATTTAAAATAATTTGAAATGACCGTATTGGGGAGGTTTTAGGAGAGGGAACAGTCCTTTCTTAATCAAAATAGCAAACATCTGTGTTCTTTCTAGTCTATCCTTTGATTAGCATGGCCTCATCCATCACTGGTCTTTGATATGAGCACCAAGAAGTCATGTCCTTTTGTTTTAAATGATAAATATGCCTTTGTCATGACTACTCATAGGCAACCCAGGATTTACATCTGAATTGTCAAAGTGTAACTGCCCAGCTTCTCTGATGAGTGACATTATTAGTGAAATAAAGAAGTTTTTAATTTGTCATGGATAGGCCTTAGATGGTGACATACAAGACTCTGTGGGTTGCGATGCTGGAAAAAGTTGTCCTTCCCCTGCCACTTTTCCAAGATTTGTCATTTATCAACAAGAGGCAGTTTGCCGCAGGACATTCTCTGTGAGCATTTTTACTTCAGTGCCTTTAGCCCATCTCTTCAGATTTTATTTTCTAGCCTTGATGGCTGGTTAGTTCTTATCAAAATTAACGCTGTTTGAAGTAGCAGGCTTCTAGTGGCCAAACAGCCAGCATGGAGATTTGTTCTGTCTGGCTGTTATTGCTAACGACAGCATTTCCTTAAACCTTAGCTTTATTTTAAGGTCTGTGTCCATTATATTTTCTAAATAAGTTTCTTTGCCATCTTTGTCCTCACAAACCCGTATCTACTCAAGTGTATTTATGTAGGTGCTATTTATATGAATACATTGACCTACACATGATAAGTACCTGCACACTTTTGTGTTAATCATCAAAACCCTTGAACTGTCAAGTTCAGTTGTTGCATTTGACACTCGCTGCTAAGAAATTAAGGCCCTTAAAAATGTTTTGAAGTCTTGATCATCTCTTGTGTGCAGTGTAAAGGAGGTTTCTCAGCTTACTGACATTTGCCTTATTTATTTCTATACTTTTAATGGGCAAATATTCTGATTAAAGTTTCAACTTCTGATAAATGTTTACAATGTTTCCCAACGGCAGTAAGTAGCTCGTTTTACTTTTAAGCATTCTACGAAGAATTGGTGATTTAACAATTGGCAACTTCAACAGATATGGCACAACCTTCTACATACTTGGTCTTAATGGCTGCACCACAACGGTTTTAAACAGTAGAGGGAATAGGAGAAGTTTTCGTTTTCTCTTTTTCAACTGAATTGACTGATTAGTTGAATTTACCAAAAGAGTCTTTAATTTAGAATGTTTGGAATCTACGGCAATGTTAAGCTGTATACTTAAGTTTGATTCAACAGCTGTCCATAAAATTCCCTAAAATGGTTTCATCATTAGAATAGTCCTACTTAAGTTACATTTTATTTGGGGTCATAGTCCTTACCCTACAAATGTATTAATCTTAGGTTTTCTTTATTTTGATAACATCAAAATGGAAATTTTGCAAACTTTTTTTTGAAGAATACTTCTCTGATTGCCAAAAAAAAAAAAAGGCTTATAAGCAAAAAAACCCCAAAAACACACCCAGTGTACTTGATTTGAAGTTAACCCTTATCCTCTGGAGTTTTTCTTTCTTTTTCCTTTTTTTTTTAATGTTTCCGCGATCACCTGCTCCTTGGAAACTGAAGCCTGCTTCTCGTGTTTGTTTCCCAACAGAGAACACGGCTTCGCTACTCTAGAGCCCAACCCCTTACATTAATTGAGATTTTTGTACTGTAATCTAAATGTCTGAGTTTTTGAGACCCTAAGGCTTTCACCCAACTGGAAGACAATGATGCCAGTGAGCTTCTGTCCAGAGTTAATCAGCTGCAGAATTTGTAAACTGCACATGTGTCAAAGTTGAAAATGTTAGCACTCTAATAGAAGCTTGAAAAGGTTAGATCTGATAAAAGCCGTCAGCAGTTAAAGAAAGTGATTTATGGGAATGTAATGACACAAAATGCCTCATTTATCACTCATATATAGATGGGTTAAGGTTCCTGTGTCATACTTCTAAAAACTTGACCACTTCGAATTGTCAAAATAGGTACTTAATTGCCCTTCATCCTTTTCATTTTGAATTTATTTCATTTGAATTTGGTAATTTGGTCTGTGATTACTTTACGGCAGTGTACTTCATGTGGTTCCATTTAAAGTCACTCATATTTTGGATTTTCAAAAACTGTACATTACTGATCTTTTTGAAGTTTTATTAGCTAAAGCTGTTCTGAGGAAAAGACGAAGCCAACCTTATATATGTTAATTTACCTTTTTATGTAGCAGAAATACCAGGAAGATAAGTTAAAGTTTCATTTCGTCTTTCCTAGTACTTGTAATTTTCATCAGCATCTTCTAATCCTCAACATTTTCTATACATCTTTCTTTAAAAAGCACAACATGAAGTTTTAAAAGACTGAGCATCAATTGGTTTACTGCCCTAGTAACTCAACTTAATATTGAAGCTCCACACAAATGAAATTTAATGAGAACCTGCCTGCCTGGCTAAGTGATCCTTAAAAAAAAAAAAAAAAAAGGATAAAAACCAAAGCTAAGAGGCATGACAACCTTGTATTGCCTCCCCAGATTGATTAAAAATTGATTAAAAGCTCTTAAAAATTCTTAATTTTTTCTCCATACGCTCTAAGAAAGGTATTTATAGACTTGCAATTGCTGAATGTTTATATTTTTATGTCAGTTTATGCATTGATATCTTAACATTATTAAAATGAGATATTTTACAAATTACAATATATCAAAGTAATATAATAAAACACAAATTTTATGAATGACCATTGCAGCTTTAGGCTCTTTCCTATGAAGGATAGAATTGTTTAAGGGCCTCTTAGAAATTATTCAGATCATTAAATAGGCAGAAATGTCTGAGGACTCCCTCTTTGCCCCTGTATAGCCAAAAAATAAACTTGAGAAGTTTGGCAGGTTTTACAGTTTGTCAGCCCATTGTTTCCCTTTCTTCAATGATGACATTCCAGGTTCAATTTAAAAAGATGTCAGAGCAGTTTCTTCAACAAGACAAAGGCATGGAAATAAACAGGGGAGGGAACAGTGCTAGGAAAGAGAAACTAAGAGGCATCATAACAATTGACCTTGTTTGCACCTTGATTCAGACAGACAGACAACAGAAAAAGACATTTCTGAGACAATCATTGAAAGTTGAATGTGGATTAGGTATTACATAAAAAAAACAACAAAAAAAAATAATAATTTTTGTTCATTTTGTTAAGTGTGACAGTGCCTTTGTGGTTATTTAAGAAAATATCCATTTTTTTTAAAGATGCACATTAAAATACGTATCAGTAAAGTTAGTAGGTGCCTGAGATTTGTTTTTAAATACTTCAGCAAAATAAATACAGAAGTTGAGAAAGAGAGAGAGGGAGGGAGGACAGCAGATTGATTTTAAAAAGGGGGGAGAAAAATCTGTATGATAGCTATTTGGGTTTTTTTTTTTGCTACTTTTTATATGCTTGGAAATTTTTATAATAAACTAAAAAGTCAAGGAGATTGGTTTATGAGTCTTGCTCAAAAGTATTGTTTTTATAATATCATAATATCTTACATTTTATATTCCATTGCTGCCAATCTTAATTTTAAAATCATAAATTATAATCTAAGCATTTTTTTATTCTTCAGAGTTTATCCAAAAAATCATCTAATTAGTTAAAACCAAGTCCAATTAAAATGTTTTAACCCAGTAGCAAACCTGCTTTCTTATAATATAGAAAAGGTCCAAGGAAGTCTGAACATTTATTCAAAATATGACAAAATCCTCTTAGTATCCTTCTTTGTGCTCTGAAAAGTGTGTAGCCCTACGTGGCAGCGTGATAGTAAATGTGTGAGTTCAGCCTTCTTATACTTCTGGTGACCTAATTTTAAAATTTTAAAGCTTTTATAAATCTTCTGTTTCATGCGTTGTTTTTTATCTTGTTCGCAAAGGTGTGCTCTTGTATTGCAAATATAGTTTCCCAATTTAAGAAATATTAACCACCTTTCTAGATACATCTATGTTCAGAAGAAACATTTATACATTTAAATTAAAATCTCAATTCTTACATGATTTTAAAGGTGCATCCATATTTATTTGGCTCTTTAACCACATATACAGTATTTTTATCTTTAAAGAAACAAAAAAAACCCTCAACTCTTAAAATATACAGTGAGTTGGAGAAAATGTGTTCTTAATATGAATTTAGCATTTACGCAATTTGTATTATAGGCTAGTTAACCAAATGTATTGTAGTTTTCTATTCTTGTAGATCATTTACATATATTAATGCAACACAAGAAGCCCCATTTCAATTTGACCTTCCAGAGATTAATCATTTTATTTGAAGGTGTTTTGTTGTTATTTTTTCAAATTCGTGATTAGGAAAAAATTCATATTGTGTGTGTTTATATAATCATAGAAGTCAAAATTGTCTCAATCTATGAATCTTAATGGTTTGTTCTTATAACAACTATGAGGAAATGTATTAAAATGCCTTAATTACAGGGCAAGAAGAAGAGAAAGCACAGTCTTTAGCGTATGATCTTTCAATTGTTCACCAAAGGATAAAGAAAGCATTCAAGCGTGGTTTCGAGAACTGTCAGCAATAAGAAAATGCAAGGTACTTTGTGGAGCCTTAAAGACCTTTCTGGAAAATAAAGTTAATTAAAAAGTAAAATAGACTTTTCATTTCAAAGAAATATTTAAAATGTTATAAAATTTCATAATGTTAATGTATTAGTGAGGGTATTGTCATCCCAGATGAGAAAAAGTCAGGCGTGAAGCTATTATATTTGATTCACACAAGGGTGGAGCTTATAAATATTTTTCTTTAGGTTTGATTTAAGAGAGACTTATAATGCATTGAAGTACATCATCATTTTTAAGTCTTCTATTTCTGGTTCATATATGCCTATTCAGTATTATCCACAAATTAGGGACATTTTAAGTAGTTGTCCTGCTACTAAAAAAAAAGCCCTTTTACCCAAATTAAAATTCATTTATGTATTGTCTGCCTTAATTAACATTTTCATATATACATTGTTCCTGTTTAAACAACACTAGGCACTGGGTGTTGGGAGCACACTTTAGTCAGATAGACAGATTTCACAGCCATTTGATTTTTCGTGTAGTTACTTTACCATTAAAAATAAAAGTAAAAAGACTATTTTCCATTGAATTTAGTTACAAACCTCAAGGAAAATATTTATAAGATCTGCCTTTGTGTGAATCAAATATAATAGCTTCACACATGACTTTTTCTCATCCTGGATAAGAAGATAATAATTATCTCACTAATATATTAACTTTATCAAATTTTACAACATTTCAAAAATTTCTTTGAAATGAAAAGTCCATTTTACTTTTTAATTAAATCTATTTTCCAGAAAGGTCATTAAGACTCTACAAAGTGCCTTGCATTTTCTTATTTTCCTATTTAGTTGCGATGCCTAATTAACAGAATGTCGCCAAGGGCATTAAACTAGAGAAGGTTAACCAGACTATGAGTAGTTGTTTATAAATAACCCAGGCCTGTTCTTTTGGAGCTTACATCTTCGCTTCAGACTGGTCTGCTTCTGTCAAGGTTTTGGAGAACCAGGCTGCTCTTAGCAAACATATATATAAAAAAAAAAAAAAAAACATAGACATCAGTATTACCAGCTACTTCCAAGCACCAAATGTATTCATGTTTAAGTTGTCTTCATTTTAAGACACTTCAAAGACAAATTAATCTAAGAGGAGTTGTGTTTTTAAGTAACTACTCTTTCATTGGGAAGCTGTTTCTGGACCCGTGTTGCTATTCTTTCAGCTAGTCAATGACCAATGTATTCACTATTCAATATTTAAAACAATTTTTTTTCTTAATTAAAGATTAATTTGGCAGTGTGTTTAAAGACCTTATTAAAATCTCTCATGCCTAGACTTCTATTTAAAATGACACTGTTGAACAGCAGAGCCCTGGTGGCGCAGTGGTTAAGAGTTCAACTGCTGACCAAAAGGTCTGCAGTTTGAATACACCTGCCACTCATTGGAAACCCTATGGGGCAGTTCTACTCTGTCCTATAGGGTCGCTGAGTCGAAATCAACTCAGTGGCAACAGGCTTGGTTTGGTTTATTGAACAAAAGATAAATAACACAGGGACTTGTTTCCAGTTTAGCTGAACTTGGAGATGTAGCCGGGAATGATGTCTGCTCTATGTTTCCATTAACTTGAGTTTCTTAGTTTAAATTATTATTCAACAAAAGATATCACAAACTACTTTGTTCTTAAATAGTCAGGCAGTAGATTGAGTAATCCTTGAAGATTTGTTGCATCTTGACTGTAGGAAAAAAAATGCCTCGGTTTGATAATGAGTATATGATTTGCACGTGTGTTGTATAATTCACAATATACATGTGCATCCATCGTGCTATTCTTTGCAATATGATGAATTATGTCAGTTTATTGCATATGTCTGCATGTATCTCATCTCTTAATTAAAGCATTAATCACTAAAATTGCCAAAGATAACATAGTTTTACTGTACTTTTAAAATTTAACGTTGATCTTTGCATAGTAATACACATATTATTTCTAATTGGTAGACTATACTAAGACAGTTTAAGTAAGGATTTCCATGTTATGATTCTATCATATCAATTATTTTAAATATGCTTATCTTAATGTATACTTACAATACACTTTTTTAACCATTTTAAATCATTTTTATTTGAGATTAATTTCCTAAGTCACTAATATTACCAAAGATATATGTGCATTATATATATGCATATTATATGATCTACTTTAAAATTTAAAAGACTCTATAGTCTTATTGTAGTTTCCTAATTTGAAGTTGGTCTTTGTAGAGTCAGACACATTATTTCTAATGGGTAGACTGTAAGACATTTTAAGTGAAGATTTCATGTCGTGCTCCTGTTATCATGATTTTATATTATCTTCAAATATACTTTCCAGATACTTTAACAATTCTCTTGTTTACTAATTGTTTATTTCATTTGAGGTGAATTTTATTTAATTTCCCAGCACTGAACATTAGTTCATTTATAAGTAATGAACATTTGCTAATAATATGATTTAATTCTTTAGAAATCCATACTTTCAACAACAAAATTAAAAAATTGTGATTCTTTGAGGGAAAGATTTTGAAAACAAAGGCGCCACCTGTTCAGAGAATTTAGTTAAGGCTTTAGTATTTAAGAAGGCACATGTCCATTTAATTTTTTCTCGAGAAAAAAAATTGTTTGCTCACCTGCGAACCTTTCTTCTAACATTCACTTCTACCTTTATTCTCAGCCCAAGACCTTGCTTCCTAGTTGCTTGAAGAGAGAGAGTTGCCCACATTTGACTTCTTTTAGTCTCTCCCCATTTCTCAGTGTTTTCACTTGTTCTCTCACCTTGTCTCAAACAAGATGGTTCCTTATTACACTTCTTCTTTTCCTTGGTCTTACCCTTTTTCCTTGGGATTGCAAGAATTTGCCCAATATTTTGAAAGCCACCCTTGACTTAGACCCTAGAATTACTGACTTGTTTCCCTAGTTCCTCTTTGGTCCTGCATCTTGATGTTCCTTCATACTGGCGGCCTCTACTCCCTCCCACTTAAGGCTGAAGAGCAAGCTTGGCATTGTCCCAGGCCTGTGTCTATAATATGTTGCTTTGATATTGATTCGTTTATGCTCCTACATCCTACTCACCCGCCTAAACATTCCACGATTCCTAATTGAAATGCTGAAGAGCCTTAAGCCACCTCACCCAGAGCTACTGATGTAGTACCTGGGATGCAGAGTTTTTTCAGAACTAGTAAAGCACTGGTCTTCCATGTTGCATGTACTCCTTGCTTTGTCTTTTTTTCCTGCACACTGCCACCAGATTACTCTTACTACAGCACAGCTCTGAGTGTGACACACCCCTCTTTGTCTTGCTTATCTCCATCCCACTCTATTCTGTTCTGTGACCCGAGAGTGTGACCCATATGGGCCACGTCAACAGACTCCCTTGTCCTCTGGCTTCCTGTTGGGTTCAGTCAGTGGGAGCCACTGGCAGGAGATCAGAGAGTAGGAAGAGGATGTCAATGGGGGTTTTTGCTCCCCCAGCTCCTTCCCTTTCAGGTCACCTTAGGTTGTCTGCCCACATCTACCAAGTCAATCTTCTTAGGCTCTCCTGTCTATACAACTTCTCCCTCAACTATTGGTATCCACTCTCTTCTTTCTCATTCAGGTCTGTGGATGGTAAGGACTCCCTGCAGCTGATAGTTTCAAGATATTACACATCCCTGATGGTTTCCATAGGTGTTCCTGGGTGGTGCAAATAGTTAATGTGCTCAGCTGCTAACCAAAAGGTTGGTGGTTCGAGTCCACCTATAAGTACCTCAGAAGAAAGCCCTGAGGATCTACTTCTGAAAAATCAGCCCTTGAAAGCTTTATGGAGCACAGTTCCACTCTGACACATATGCGGTGGCCATGAGTCGGAATAGGCTTGACAGTAACTGGTTGGTTAATGGTTTCCATAAATTCCACCCACTTTCATAAACAGGCCCTTTATTAAACCCTCCTCATATTACCCAGTTTGAATGTGTCATCTGTTTCATTCTCACAGCCTCTTTAAAAATCTTGAGTGGTGGTCCATTACCTGCAAAGGAAGGTGAGACTCCTCAGCCTAGTGCTCGTTCAAGGTCTTTCACTGTCCGATTCCTGCCTCTCCAGCCTTATCTTGAGGAGTTTCTTCAATGCGCACCTCCCTAATTCCAGCGAAACAAACATACGTCACACTGTGCTTTTCCAAACCTTTGCCCCAATGCCTGGATTGACCCTGATCCCTCCTCCTATTTTTGGTTGTTATATATGACCTTCTGCTAAATTATTATAGTGAAGTCATTATTCTAAAGTCTAGACTGAAGCCAGCAAGTAATGTGTTTGGGGCTAAAGTTCTATCAGAAACACTTGGAAAATATTACACTTGGCCATGTGTTGCCAGAGTGTACCACAAATGTGTAAAAATGATAAGTAAGCATACCAGGAGCTTTCCTTTTGCATGCCACTGCTGTGGCAGGGTCCAGTTGGAATACTCCATGAAGAATTGTGAAACTTCTATGGACAAATGACTTCTACTAACTGCCTTTTCTCCATGCGTCTTTCATGTTCTACCCCAGTATACTCTTGGTCAATTAGTTACAGTCTAACTACTTAAAAAAAAAAATTTAGTATCCAGTTAATGACTATCCACCCCTATTAGGCAGCTACAGGATCAGGCCCCTGGGTAACCTCAGCCCGTGTTAGGTCATGTGACAATCACTGAATCAGTCGGTTGTATGCAGAAATATAAGGTCATTTTACTTATGTAGGGAAAGTTATATGCAGGGAACTGCCTGAGCAACTTTGTTTAGAAAAGAGAAGAGGGTATGGAAGGTACATAGTGTCATGGAGTGTCCCATACATTTGTGCTTTTTAATAAAGATAATATAGTTTGAGACTATGGTCATGACCAGCAACACCATGTTAATAAATCTGGTGGTTAGTATACAGAACTCACCTTGTTTTTGCCTTTCAGCAAAGGTTGACAATTTATTGATGACCCCCTGACACATTTTCTTATTTGCCTTCTTGGATACAGTACCTCTTTGTTTTCCCCAAACGCGTATTGGCCTCCCTCTCGGTGTCCTTTCACAATCCCTTCTAAGGATTCTCTTAATGTTGCAGTGTCCCAGGGCTCAGTGTTGGGCTCTCTCCGCTATCTGTGTCCTTTTTCTTGGTGATTCCATCTGATCTTGGGGTTTTACATGCCATCTGTATGCTAATACTTCCCAAATTTATGTCTGCATTTTGGACCTCTCCCCTCAAATTTAGATCCATGCATCCAACTGCCTAGTGAATATCTCTGACTGGATATATGACAGACATCTCAAGCTTAATTCAAGATCTGAATTCCAGGTGTTCCTACAGAGATTTTTCCCATCTCAATTAATGACAACTTTTTCTATCCTTCCATTTGCTTAGGTGAAATGTCTTGGGATCATTCATGTCTCTTTCTCTTACACTCCACTCCTGATCTTTCTGAAAATCCCGTTAACTCTTCCTTTTACCTTCAAAAGTATATGCAGAATCCAACTGTTTTTCACTGTCTCCACTCCTACCACTTGGTCCAAGCTATCATCTCTTTGCTTCTTTTTTGGTTTATTCAAGTACCTTCTGTTCTCCCTGCTTCCACCCTCACTCTCCTACAGTCTGTTTTTCAGTGTAGAATTCAGATCATGCTTTTAATACATGTCTGATCCCTTTGAATTCTCTGCGAAAGATCTTACATTGTTTCCCCATTTCACTCAGAGTAAGAGCCAGGTTCTCACCTTGGCCTTCACAGCCCTGTAGTCTAGCCCAGCCATCACGCTGACCTCACTTCCTACCATTCTCCCTCACTCACTCTGCACCAGCCACACTGGCCTTTTTGCTGTTCCTCAGACTTGCCAAGTGTGTTCCCTTTGCACAAAACATTTTCCCCAGGTAAACACATCATTTACTGTTAAAAATCAGCTACAGTGTTAGCTTTTCAGGCCTACCCTCAACACCCTTCATAAAACTTTGACCTTCCCCAGCAGCCTCCATCTTCCTCGCTTGCTTTATTTATGCTTCTCCATAGTCCTTTTCACCTTCTAACATAACTTATGATGTCCCTTATTTTGTTTGCCCCACTAGAATAAAAGTTCCACTAGGGCAGGGATTTGTGTTTGTTTTGTTTCCTGCTGCCCACCTAGGATCAGAACAGTCCCTGGCACATAATAGACTCTGGATACGTGTTTGTTCACTATATAAATGTGTTTTATTTTGAACAAACATAACGTGGTTTTTTTTTAATGTAAATATCATGTGAACAGCACAAATTGTTCACATTGTCAGCATTTGATGTTCCCAGCGTTTTCTGACACTAGGAACGAGTCTTACAAATCTAACGGATATGCAATGGCAGTGAACAACCTTCTGTCTTTCAGTTTTGTAGTTGGAAAAAAGCAAGACAGGGCTGTCCCCTCTCTCCTTTGCTTTTGTTTTACTGGGAAGCCCAAAAGAAGTTCCTGAGAGAAATAACACCAGCTTACAGAAAAATAATGGTTGGTGTTGTTTCGTATGTTATTAGTCTTGGAGATGTTATTACAATTGACTTATCAAACGCTTTATGAGTCATGTGCACTGTGATGCATATTTTAACTATTATTGGCAAGCTCCAAACTTCCCAAAATTAATTATGCAAGTATTCCAAATGTTAGCTAATTTAAACTAAAGCAGGCGATGGTATCTTGGAACCAACTGTGAATAAGTATGCTTCCTCCTATTTCCATTTATTGCTGAATACAAAACTATTTTATTGAGTTTAAAAGCTTGATAGCTTTGGCCATCTCTCCATGTATCACAGCCAACAAGAATTGCGAAATTAATATTCCAAATGAAATATCATGCAAAGTGTTACTCTTTTTTTAAACTACATTTGAATATTCATCTAAACATGCTATATATACTACACAAATTCACATTTCTAGCAAAAATAATAAATTTATTTTGTATGGGAAAAAGGCTTGCTTGGGTCAAAGTTGTTTCGCTGAATACTATTTGCTGAAAATGCTCTCCAAAGCTAAGTTTGGGGAGTCAAATAACGTTGGGAAATGCCACCTACTGTATTAGAGTATTAAAGACTCTGAGAAGTTCTGCAGCAGGGAAACACATTTAACATAGTTTAACCCTACGTATCACAAGCGTATTTGACCAAGAATCACTTTTTTCATCTGTGTCTCCTTTGGAATACCTTGTTGGGAACGCCTTCGTGGACTTCTGACAGACAGGAGTGATCATCAAATAAACGGTGAAGCGTGACTGAGGTTGCACTTCTCTGCTGCCTAAAAGGAGCTAATAAATCCACCGAGGCATCCTAACTAACCCTACTTGTTGTAATTGAACAGTCGGCTTGGAGACTGGAGATTGCAGCCTGAATGCTTAAAGGACCAGGCAGACAATATAAAGGGGTGGGAATGATGGTGAACTTGAGAGCAAGCCCTGCTTCTTCATGGAGCAGCCACTACTTGGTCCCAGCCAGTTGTGACCATATATAAATAGTGGGCCCAGTATGGCCAGATCTTCTATTTCTTCAAACAATGTTGGGAATACAGAATTTTATGTTTACTCTCCTACGTTTTAGATGTGGGAGATTAATTCCATCTTTTGAAAAACACTGGAGGTAAAATAAAATATATCCTAAGGCCACTCCAGTGTGCGACCTCCACCTTAAGAGGAAGTGGTATAGCATAAAAAGGAGACGGAGAGGCATGTTGAGATCACCTCCAGTGCACTCCTCTTGCTATATACATGAGGGCTTTAGAAACATAAAGTAACTTCCACCTTAAATATTTTTAAAAAGACAATATTTTAAACTAGGTATAAAATCTTCAATCCTGAAAAATGTTAAAGATAAATTATGTTCATTACCCTCCTCAAATAATTATAATTGTAATTAAATATCTGTAAAGCATGTTTCAGTTTCCAAAGTACCAATACCAAAAAATAAAATGATACCCTCTCAGAAATAACGTTTTGGTGAAAAATAGGTACTCTCTACATTTGGCTTGGAAATACCTAGAAAAATGATGCAGAATTTTAACTATAAAATTTTGTAGTTGATAAATTTATAGTTTATAATTTTATATACAAAAATTTTGTACCTTTGTGATTTGAGAAGGAAAAGACAGGTGGAACGAAGTGTCCAAAGGATATATTGTATAACTTATACAAATGCCTACAGAAAATAGCATTTGTATCTAAGACACTGGGAAAAGAAAGAGTTGAAACTGAAGGTTATTTGGCTGGACCACTGGCCCGCATTCTATAAGGGAAGCAGCAGAAAGCCCCAGTCAAGAGCACCAGTGTAAGTCCTTGTCACATCAACAGATTGCTGGAGAGGGTGCAGAATAAAAGGCAGATTTAATCACCATGGCAGTCATTCTCCAAGGAAATTAAGGTTGACAGTAATCAAGGAATACATTGGAATGTCCGCATTTTCACATCTAACTCAGTTACTACCAAATGTGTAAACCATGACCTAAATTCAACTTTAAAATAACTTATGATTCCATTGTTTAGCTGTGGAGATTTTGTGACCTTCAGGAGCAATATTACACTCCAATCAAAACCCGTTAGATGGATCTTGATCAAAAGCAGTAAAATTGTGGAACAGAATTTGCAGACCAGACTTACTGGATACATTGAGACTGGAGGAACCCCCAAATCTATTGCCTGGAAGTAACTTTTAAAACTTGAACCAAACTATCCCACAAAGTTATCTTTAAACTAAACAGCAGCTTAGCTTAGTAAATAATGTTTGCATTGAACATTGCACCCTTTTAAAGAATTACCCATATGAGATCAAAACGGCAACAGATGAGAATTTTAAGGGGCAGAGAGCCTAATAAGGTGGTGAAGCACTATGGCAGAGATAGTGAGAATGGTGACACAGTGAAATGTACATGTGAAAATTGTTGAATGGGAATATGTTTCTCTGTGTATGTTTTCACCGAAAATTAAAAAAAAAAATCAAAACCTGTTTAAATAAAATATGGAAATTACTAGGTAAAGCAAACTGCTATCATAGACTAAAACATTTTTGTACCGTAATTTCAAAAGTCTTTAGGTGTGTTTTCTACTTTGTATCCATCAAAGACTCAACTAGGTAAGACAGTCGGAAGCCAAAATGTATTCAGTAAACATATACAATGTAATGTTAACTGAAAAATGAGGTGAAATGAGACAGAAGAGCTTACTGTTAACATCAAGACATGTTTTAATGCATAAAAGTTCTAAGGATTTCTAAGTTTGTACAAAACAACTTATTCTTTATACTTTGCTGTTGTTTTCTCTCGTTTTTAGTTTTTTGTAATATATAGGAAAACAAAAAATCAGCACTTCTTAGGTCTTAATTACCCACAAAGGAAAGTAGCTATAATTCACTCATTCATGCATTCTTTCATTTAGCACATGCTGTGTGCTAGGTAAGGTAGTGGTGCAGTGGTTAAGTACTCAGCTGATAACCGAAAGGCCTGTGGTTTAAACCCACCAGCCGCTCCACGAGAGAAAGATGCTACAGTCTGCTTGCATAGAGATTTACAGCCTTGGAAACCCTATGGGCAGTTCTACTATGTCCTATAGGGCCTCTATGAGTCAGAATCAACTCCAAGGCAGTGGGTTTGGTGTACTAGGTACTTGGGTAAGCACTGAAGGCCAAAAGTAAACATGATCCCAGACCTCAGTGAGCTCATAGTCTAATAAAAGAAAAAATAATGTAAACAAAGAATTTCAGTGTGATAAGTGCTGTAGTGGTTAGCATAGGATACCCAGACTTGGAACAGTCAAGCCAGAGTGACTCAGAAGGACCCTTGGGGTCTGAGGCCTGGTCGTGGGGTGAGCGTTACATGAGCCCTGTTCCCAAGGCAAAAGAGAGATCCATGGCCAGGTGAGTCCTAAATTCTTCTCTTACTTATTAAAACAGCTGAATTCCCAAGGGCAGAAATTTAACTTGATTTTTCCAATGAAAAATTTCCTATGGTGCTTATCTCTTTTATAATATTGCATTAAAACACACTGTAGGTAGATTTGCCTAAAAATCTTTATGTTGCAAAACAGGTTTTGTTGTCTTTCACAGTATTTCCAGAGATGGAAGGCCATGAGGCAGTATATAAACCCATTGCCTCAAACATTTTATTTTTCACTCTAAACAAATCTCAAAAGTTGTTTTTTTTTTTTTTTTTTTCTTTTTTACCAATTTTGTTTTAAAAAAAGAAAAGGGCCTCTGTAAAGTTTGGTTTTCTATCCATTTCCCTGAACTTTACTGGGCCTTCATGAAATTCATCACCAGATGGTTGACTGTAGAAACTTCGCTAACTATTTTTCATTCCTTCCATCTAATGGGGAAAATC
Source organism: Elephas maximus indicus (assembly GCF_024166365.1). Lineage (NCBI taxonomy): Eukaryota > Metazoa > Chordata > Mammalia > Proboscidea > Elephantidae > Elephas > Elephas maximus. The sequence goes on along the minus strand of NC_064828.1, from coordinate 19,632,065 downwards.
AAAGTCTTTGTCACACTAATAAGATGTTTGTAAAAAAGGAATTCTGCAATAAGGGGATCTAACAAAGAAAGCCACCTTCTCTGCAGGCTTTTCAGCAGATAAAGTAGCTGGCTATTGAGTACCTGTCCCAAACCTGCTGGTCTACCACCAGGCCTTTGGATAATATTTCTCTGTAACCCCATTCAGGGGTCTAAGTCTACTTCCGAGTAGGCCAGGATGGTCTGGTTGACTTAGAACTCCTACTTCTTTACTGCATTTAGTGTGCCAAATTAACGTGAACTCCCGATGGCAAGGGTAAGGGTAGTATTTTCACTTATTCAACAGATACATATTGAACTTGTATTATGTTCACCCTTCTGAGCACCTGGAATGCAGCAATTAACAAGACCCATCCTTAAAACCTGTACCCGTTAATGGGTTCTAAGGATGTATTATGATGGGAAAGGCAAAAACTAAATGAGTAAATGAATAAATAGCATTTTTTTCAAATCGAGATAAAGTGACCAGGGAAGGTCTTTCTGACTAACTCTGATAAAATAAATCTTCATAAATGTTTGAGTTGCATTGCATCCCACCAAATTGAATTGGATCCCTCTTCATGTCAAACTTAGACTCTGCCTTTGAAAACTGCCTTAAAATGCACTCCTGTTTTGTGAACAGCTCTGTTTAAACTAAACCAGTTGTCAGCAAGTCACTTCCAACTCATGGAGACTCCATGCGTGCCAGAGTAGAACTGCGCTCCATAGGGTTTTCAATGGCTGGTTTTTTCCTAAGTAGATTGCCAGGTCTTTCTTCCAAGGCTCCTCTAGGTAGACTCAGACTTCCAACCTTTTTGTTAGCAGCTGGGCATGTTCACCACCCAGGGGCTCCACAGCTCTGTTTGGCCTGTGTGTAATGTGAAGTGTTGAAAAGCTTGGCTGTGGGCTCTCTCTTTTTCTGGTGTGTGGCGGTTGACCTGAGTGCTGCAATGTCTGGCTCCCTGTTACACCCAAAAACAGGTGAGCACCTGTAATATCATTATTACCCATATTTGTATGTATAGGTCAGCCAGTAAGCGGAAAGGTTGGATAAGTAGTTGTGCTCTTATTTTCTGCATGCTTCAGGGTGTGTGTGTGTGTGTGTATATATATGACCAGATTATGGTAAATGGATCTTAATGACAACCCAGCCAGCACATACGTGCAATTTAAACAGCAGAGATTTCTGATGGATTATAAAGAAACCAAAGGGGGACAAAACTGCCGTTTCCCAAGCATTTGTAAAAGCGGCAATTCACTTTCACCACTAAAATATTTATTTTAAGTTAAACTTTCTTTGTTATCAGCTCAGGGCTAGGACCCTATAAAAGATAAGTACATTGTCAATGTTTCCCATTAAACACCCTCTCCCTGATAAGTACTCAACTTATAACGATATGATACTGGCCAAAATCAGCTCATTATGTCTTTTCTCCTAAATTTATTTCACAATTTGTTCAACTTTGGTATGCTTTAAAATCTGAATAATCTAATTCCGCCCTCATTGTTACATTAAACAGCCATTTCTTTCTAAAAAGCACATAATCCACGGGAGAGAGCTCTAAACTCCCAGCAAATTTGTGGAACTTTCAAAATAACTGTTAGTCAGTTTGCTTTCTCATCTACATTGTTATTCTCTTCTTGGTGCAGACTATATGTACCAGTAATTTTTATGAATGTTTCATTTTCACATACCCTCAGTCAGTGTAACTGTTACATATAGAATCGATTCATATCAGTTAAATCAATTCATGTTTCAATGCTGCTTCTTAAAAAAAAAGTCAAGTCCTAGGACACCAAAATATATTCAGACACCCTGTTCATAATTGTGTCATAGTTGGGCAGATCCTCCCTAGATTTTGAGCCCTTAGGGTGGATCTTTTAAGTTGATTTTTAGTGTACCTCTTCAGCCTTTGGGACAAATGTACTGAAATCCCTCGTACTCTTGTGCTTGCTCATAGCTAAAGATTAGACTAAAGATTGCTGTGTGTGTTTGAATTTAGGGAAATGTAATTTCCCAACAGAGTCTTGGAAGAGTTGCATTTATGCCATATGATTATTATTATTGTTGGTTTCTAATAGAACTTATTATAATAGAATTCATAATCCAACTTTTTCTAAAATAATTAAAATCATTTCTTGAGTTTTTAACCACCATCCCCTACTCTACCCCACCCACATCAGTCCAGTGGACAGATAGTACTAGAGATTATGGCCTTCACATATCAAAAATTGATCTAAAAATCAAGATCATGTATTCTAAAGTGCACATAAATATTTGGGAATTAAAATAAGATGCAGGAGACCTGCCCATCTCACGATCAAGTTCCTACTAGACTAAACCGAAAAAAAAAAAAAAAAAACCCATTGCCCTCCAGTCAATTCCAACTCACAGCGACCCTATAGGACAGAGTAGAACTGCCCCATAGGGTTTCCAAGGAGAGGCTGCTGAATTTGAACTGCTGACCTTTTTGGTTAGCAGCCTTAATGCTTAACCACCATGCCTCCAGGACTCCACTAGACTATCAAACCAAAACCAAACCCACTGCCATCAAGTCGATTCCGACTCATAGTGACCCTATAGGACAGAGTAGAACTGTCCCATAGCGTTTCCAAGGAGCGCCTGGTGGATTTGAACTGCCGACCCCTTGGTTAGCACTTAACCACTACGCCACCAGGGTTTCCCCACTAGACTATATAAAGACTATATAGGGATCTTTAAATATAGACTCTTAGCCTTCTACTCATTTTATTCTATCACTCAGGTAATCATTCAGCAAAATTTACTTAGAGCCAGCCATGAGCCAGGCAGCAAATACAGAGATGCCTCAAAATGAAATTTCTGCTCTCAGTGAGCCAAGTCTGATGGAGGAGGTTGCAGACCAGTAACCAGTAGTCATGGCAAGTAAACCAACAATTATGGCATGAAAAGCTCTGGGGTTACTTAGTGCACAGAGTAAGTAAAGTGGAAGTTTCGGGGACTAATTAATGTTATATACACTTCAGCTTAGAGCTGAGGAGTGAGTGGACAGGGAAGGGTGTTTCAGGCAAAAGGAACAGCCTGTGCAGAGCCAGATGAGTCTGAAAGTGTACAAGCTGCAAGCTTTTTTTAGGGACCAGGAGTCACATTAAAAAAACCCTTGCATAATGCCATAGATTTTGAACTTTTTGCCTCAGGGGCAGTACAGATAGGTTTTTTTAGCAAGTTGCTGTCATGATTAGATTTAATAATTAGAAATGTCTGAAAACCTCAGAGAGAAAGACACATTGAGGTATTTAGTTTGTGGGGATTTGTTCCTATGTTTGTTTGTTTGAGTAGAAATGCAGGAGAGACTGGGAAGACATCAAGTGCCATAGTTGAAGTGAGGAACGGAGAAGGAACAAAAAGTAATGTAGCGGAAGTGTTTGAAAGAAGAAGACACGTATGTGATATTAAGGACGTGTGATCCCGTTCTTTCTGCTGAGTTTGAATTTGAGTTGTAAATTAAGATGTTTATAATAGTAGTAGTTAAACTCATTTAAACCATTCGCCTATAAAAGAACTTTTTTTAGTGTTTAGCTTAGTTGCACTGGGAGTTGAATCTAGGACTTCCGATTTCTGGTGCCCTTTGCTCTTTCCCTAATGCTTTATTTATGTCAAATAGAAACAAAGAAATTTTTTTTTTAATTATATGTTATTTGCATATGTACACACACGCATTCATAGATATTTATACATGTGTATACATATGCATTTATATACATACTTATATACTTCGTGGGTAAAGGAAGACAGGGGGTTGCTAAAAGTTGGAAACGTTTTTCTCTTCATGGGACATATTTTTAAATAACAAAAACATTTTCAAACTGTTGACAGATTCTTAGCAGCTAGTGCTTTTTTTTTTTTAATGTTTCAACCGTAAAGTGTGTTTTCTCATCTCAAACAATGAGTGGCAATGTTTTGAAAATGTTTGTTATATTATCTTTCTAAATAAAAGTTGATGGTTCCCATAACACTTGTGACAAACATTTTTGGGTGAGAAAATAGTCTGCCTTTCCGGTCGTTCTTGAGTAAATTTATAAAGCCTTTATGTGCAGTCACAAGGTTCATAAAGAAATGGCAGCCGATGCAAAGCTTAGTTTGGCCAGGGTTTTCATGCACTTGGATCTCTGTATTATAAATGAACTTTTCTCAAAATTGTGCTTTTCTTCTAGCTTTCATTATAAAGATTAAGTGTCTCCATTTCCTTGAAAAAGCTTGATGAACTCAATCATTAGAATTAAGCAGAAGGTTAAGAAAATCACAGACTTACAGACTTTTTACAGTTGGCCAAGACCTCCTGTTGATATGACCTCATTTTATGAAAGAGGAAACTGAGGCCCAATGAGATGTCACTCAAGCATTGAATTAATCTGTCTTCTGAGAGTTGGGTAAAACATTTAAAAACAGAAAGGAATTGAGATAACATTTGTGGTAAGAATTGTTTTTATTTTCCTAAGTGTTTAGCATTATACAACTGCTGCCTCCACCTTGACACAGAGAATTCTTTACCAAAACATTTTTCTTAGTTATTACCGTAGCCAATAATACTGTTGGAGATTGGACTGGACTATAAGATAGAAAATGATACTAGTGAGGAGTGAGCTTCTTGGCTCAAGTAGGCACATGAGACTATGTGGGCAGCTCCTGGCTGGTGGCGTGAGGAGAAGGCAGAGGGGGCCAGGAGCTGGCGGAATGGACACGGGGAATACAGGGTGGAGAGGAGCATGCTGTCTCATTTGGGGGAGAGCAACAAGGTATATGTAAGTTTCTGTATGAGAGACTGACTTGATTTGTAAACTTTCACTTAAAGCACAATAAAAAATAATAATAATACTGCTAGATAGACCTCAACTTCAGACACATACTAACCTAATGCAAGACCTGTGGGTGTCTCATGCTGAGCCTTGTTCCCTATGCTGTGTATTAAAATCAGCTGAAGATGATAAGAAAAAATTTAACCGTGAAGACGGACTATCCAAAATTCTTTAGATCATCAGTTAAAACTCAAGAATCAGGTTAGTCAAGCAGAAAGGGCACAGGTCTGAGAGGCCTAAGTTTGATTCCCACTTGACCCTGTACTGTCAGTGTGACCTTGGGCAAATCACTTAAATTCTCTGATCTTTTTCCTTCATCTGTAAAATGAGCAGAATTCACATTCTTACGAGGAGTGAATGAAATCAGGTATATATAGTGTCTTGCACGTAATAAACATTTGATGAAAGGTAACTAAAAACAAAAAACAGTTGCCATCAAGTCTGTTCCAAGTCATGGTGACCCCATGTGTGTCAGAGTAGGAATGTGCTTCGTTGGGTTTTTAATGGCTGTGAACTTTTGGAAGCAGATCACCAGCCTTTCTCCTGAGACTTCTCTGGGTGAATTCAAAACGCCAACCATTCAGTTAACAACTTGAGACCTTAAGTGCTTAGACCATACAAGGGACCCCAGAAGATAGCTAGGAAGGCTTAGTACTACAGCTACTCCTAAGGAGATCAGCGAATGCCTGCCTAGTTAAGGAAAACAGTTATTACAATGAGATGTTTTTGCAGTCATTGCTGGGTCTTAATTTGTGACTTTGTTATAATCCTCTGCTAGGGCCCTGATCCCCTAATCACATATCCCCTCTGTTCAGCGTGAGGCTGTTTGGAATCAGAACACTTTGTGGAGGACAGAAGCCAATGCCCTAACTAACAAAGTATCTCCTTGCCCAGCAGCCCAAACAGAGTTTGCCTCCAGGAGCAGCCTTTTGTTTTCTTTCTTCCTTTACTTTTTTTTTTCCCGTACAACTAAGGGCCGCCTCCTGTTTTCAGAGCCATATCGTGAATTGGCTTTACTAATTTCACCTTTCCAAGATCTCAGATACTTGAAAAATAAGCTTGGTTTTTGTTTTGTTTTTAGTTTTAGATTTAAACTACCAAAAAAAAAACATTCCAACAGCAATAAACTGGGGGTACCTTGGCCCCTTGGGATTATTTCAGAGTACAAGGGCATTTACTGGACCCATCTGATCTCTGATCTGAGGATCAGTTTGTAAAAAAACAACAGCAGCCTTGTAAAGTGTGCAGAAACCGCCAGCAGACCCGAATATGTTAGAGGTTGTAATCTCTTGAAAGAAGTTGGTTGATTTTCCTGTTGCCCCGCCTATCAACTTTAACCTCCAACCTTCTCCAGCATGTATCACTACAAATAAAACTGCTGAGGTCTGACAAGGGGCTGTAAAGTCACTAGGCCATCTCATAGGGACGGCCACATGATTTTCTTCAACCTGAGACGAATGCCTTCTAAGTAGGGCTTTTCAATAGGAAGTCATAAACACTCACTCGTATCACTTTAGCTTTAATAATTACTGCTTAAAAAAAAAAAACAGAAATATACATATTAAATGATGTTTGACAAGTAGAATTTAGTGGTTTTGTTATTGGTTGTCTTTGGGCATTAACTTGGATTTCTGTTCTTAATTTTAATGTATACGATTTCAAGCAAGCAGCGTATGATACTGATATAAACATGGTATTTGTATACAGCATTATAAATGAATTTTTAGTTCGTGATTAAGACAAACCAGATGACAAAAAATAGGCAATGTGTTTGCACTGCTCTCTGGGCTTAGAAAGAATCCCCTCTACTGGATTCACCTGCGGTGCCTTTCTTAGGACCTCGGGGACGTGCTCACATAGCACTAAAGCTGCCAGCATTTCCAGTTACAGTAACTTACATAGATTCTCAGATAATTCAGCTGCCTATGGAAATTATTCATTCTGCACTAGAGAAATGCTCTCTCGTGAAGCCTCTGGCACCATTTAGGCTGAACTTGGCTAGCTCTCTGTTACTAGGGTTTGAACGTGTTTAGGATGGGGAAGCTATTACGTTAATACTTGGAACAGTGGTTCCTGTTTTAAAAAAAATTTTTTTTTTAAAGTAGATCTGCATATTTTTGTTAGGTCTAGGTTAAAACCTGTAGCCATTGAGTCAATTCTGACTCATAGCAACCCTATAGGATGCAGTAGAACTTACCCCGTAAGGTTTCCAAGGAGCAGCTGTTGGATTCAAACTGCCTGCCTTTTGGTTAGAAGCCAAGCCCTTAACCAGTGTGCCACCAGGGCTCCAGGTCTGGCTTAGTAGCTCCCAAACAAACCTAGAGAGGTGGCTTATGTATATAAGTGATGGCACCCCTTTCTAATTTTCTCCAACTTATGTCACCAAGTGACTGAGCAAAGGGAGGACAGAACCAGGTGTGGCAGTAGGGAGCCTGAGAAGTAAGGGCCATTGGTGCTAGAGAGGGAACATGGGTTAGGTAGGCCCCAGCTGACATTTTGGTCACCTCAGCAGAATCCTGCCTTTCAGGGGAGCCCGTATGCCTTCTGAAGAAGTGCTGTGTTGTCACAATGAAGGTGCGTATGTGAAACAACCCCCAGACCCAGCCACCTCAGAACTTCACTTCTTCCTTCCTTGAGTAGGATCTAGAGCTTATGAAGGATCTATGTGTTGACTTGGGCATGGGGGAGGGGATTAAAAATAAACAAAAACAGCAACAACAACAAAAAACTATGTGGGTGTGACTTGACATCTTAAAGTTCTTAGAAAACTGTGAATGTTTATAAGTTCCTTATGGTAAAAACTGTGGAGACCTTCGGGAACGCCCCTTGTTCTTCTCATTCAGCAGTACAGTTTTCTCATATAAACCCAAGTGGTAATTATTAACAACAGCTGTAGTAATCTGTTGCATTATACAACACTTCCACGTTCATTATTTTATTTGAGCCTAGCCATTCCTCGATAAAACTGGAAAGCATTTTATTGGATAGGGAAGCAAAGGCTCAGAAAGATAAAGGGACTTGCCCAAGATTAATTCATTAGCGTCAGAGCTAGGATTTCTGTGTTTATTATTCTACAACATGGTTATTTAGCATTTACTATGTACCAGGTATCCAAGGACAAATGCGAGTCCCTTCCCTCGAGACGCTCGCGTCTGTGGGGTCTGGAGTGTAGGGGAGGTGCCGTGGTGGGTGGATGTGCAGGGAACAGTGGGAACATGGAAACAGTGGCTTAAATGCAGTGTGCAGGAGCGGGAGGTAGATTCTGATCTGGCTGTCCTCATTCCAAGTAAGGACAGTTAGCTATTTGACCAATTCTAAACTCTCTCGCATTTTAACTTCCTGAATCACCAGCTGATGGGGCTAGTTGGGTGGACGACTTACAGGTCAAAAAAAAATCACAAGTAGAACAAGAGAAAGTGTTTGACTTTTTCCTAATGGAAAATGTCAAAGCCTCCATTTTTATTTTTTATACTTTTGTCCTAGGACACTAAAATAAATTAACCTCTAAAATTCATGTGGTGGTACTTGATAAGGAGAACCCAGTCTGATTGATTGAGGGTTTTTTTAAAGCTTAGATCAATATCCCCAAAATGAATATTTTGATTGCTTAACCAAGAGTCCTTTGTATTTGCTTTTACCAAGAACTTCACTCCTCCTGTTTTTACTGGTAAAAGTGCATATGTGGTAGTAATAAATTTAAAATAGGCAGCCATAAGGTTGAGATAAGATTCGGCTCAGCTCTTACTATGATGGAAACTCTTGTATTTCTTTAAAATAAAAAAAAGATGTTGTTTTGACAGTGTCCAGTGCCACCTGGGCAGAAGGTTCTAAAGTAAGTCTGGCTGCTAGCCCACTTCACTCTAGTTGCATGTAGCATTTCAGTAACAATGGAAAATGTATCCCAAATCAAAACTACACCCGTTGCCATTGAGTCAATCCAACACATAGACACCCATAGGACAGAGTAGAACTGCCCCATAGGGTTTCCAAGGAGCAGCTAGTGCATTCGAACTGCCGACCTTTTGGTTAACAGCTGCGCTCTGAAACACTTCGCCACCCACCCAACCCAGTGCCGTCGAGTCGATTCCGACTCATAGCGACCCTGTAGCCACCAGGGCTCCAGAAAATGTATATTTGTACAAAATTGTGAGTAAGAATAATGCCTTCTCGCTCTCCAATAATAACAATGAAATTTAAGCTCCTAAAATGAAGTCCAAAACAAGGAGGAAACTATTCCTGTTCCAGCCTGAGAATACAGGAGGAAGAGCCTGCCTTAACCTCTTATGTCTTTTATGACCTTTCAGGCATTGCTAAGCACGCAGTGAAACAAGTATAACAACTATTCCCTGACTGGACATAACGTAGAAATAGAATCAAGCTATAGAGAAAGTTGAGGCTCAGAGTGAAAATTGGAGAAAAGTAAACTCAGAATTAGAGAGCTCCTGGGCCTTTAAAACTAAGTGACCATTCATAGTAATGCCTTAGAAAGAGGGTGGGTGGGTGGGTGTGTATGTGTAGGGGAAAGAGGGTTTCATTGTTCTTTTAGCTTTTCTGTGGATTCGAAATTTTTTTTTAATATATTAGGGATTGCACTGGACATATCTTTGCTAGGATGAAATGCCTCTTATCTGGTGGCAGAGGGGTCCTGCTCCCTTTGGTAATGTATCAGAAACAGCTGGAGGCTCTGCCCTATCCCTACCATGCCTAGTGTGTAGGAGTGTGTCTGTGTTATTTATTTCCATTGTGTAAGGGAAGGAAAAAAAAGTTTGGAAATCACTGTTTTAGTGGTTTTCTACCACCACGTTTTGACTTAAACTGGAACTGGAAGCTTACACTATTCATGTGGGCTGGGTCACTGGGTGACCCTTGCTAAAGGGGTTTCTGTCATTGGGCCTTCCCCTGTAGTGATTTGTTCAGGGACAGAGTCTCCGTGATGTGCTAATGGTCCCACAGTGTCTGACCTGAAGTCCAATACATGTCTTATTCCACGTCTCTGTTGACTGGTGGGGACAAAGACCCATTTAAGCCGAGCAGGCCCAAGATGTAGAAGCAGAGTTCTCTTCTCTTCCCTCCTTGCTCTGACTCTCCTAACAACCCCACCATCACTTCCGTCCTCTTCGATATGCAATATGGAAGACTTTCTTTGTTCCCCTCTCTCATTTCAAGTACCAAGATGTTTTGATCACTTACTTTGAGTCTTCTCTGCCCCCTGGTCCTCATAGGATTCCTTTTTTCTTACCCTGACTCACAGCTGGGACCCCTTATGGCTCAGTGGTCAAGAGCTCAGCTGCTAACCAAAAGGTCAGCAGTTTGAATCCACCATCTGCTCCTTGGAAACCCCATGGGGCAGTTTTACTCTGTCCTCTAGGGTTGCAAGAGTTGGAATTGACTTGATGGCAATGAGTTTTACTCACAGTTGATTGTTCTTTCCTTCCAGGAAAGCTCCCCATAAGCATTTTTCTGTTCAAGTCAGGTTTTCTAAAGTCTTATGTAATCCTGAAAAGATGAAGAGATGGGATGCCCTGAGAATTTCCATCTAATGCTGAAAGTTCCAGGATGGCTGGGGGACCAAGGCCTCCATAGTAGTGTCCCTTGAGACACAGACCCCTCCAAAGCCCAACTAACTACCCTACCTTTTCTCTTACTTCCCCACCTTATCTAAGGGGGGAAAAAGTTAATCAACAGGGAAATCAAAGTGTATTACCCTCCACAATAATATTCACCTACATTTAGACAGATGGCTTAGAGTCTGTTACCCCTAAATAGAGGGCATTAAACTTCTGTTTATGCAGGACAAGTGTCCTGCTGGCACTAAAGTGACATTAAATACACTTTCATTTATTTGATGATTCAAAAGGCACTTCAAGTTCATCGCTTTAGAATTTAACTATCAAGAGTTTTCTGTTTTGGAAGATAGAGTAAATGAGGTTGCATTGACCCCATGTGTTTGGCCTGTCACCTTCTCCTCCACAAACTAACTGACAAAGAACAATATTGCTTTGAAGTGGTTTTTGGTTAGCTGAACATTGGTGGTGTGTAGGAAGTAAATTTAAATTAAACATCAGCTAGCTGGAACAGGTAGAAGGGGACTAAATGAAAGCATTCTCCGTTATGGGCTGCTGAGAAGTGATAGCTCTTAAAAAGCAGTCTGCTAAGTGATCCCGGGCTAGTGCAAGTTAACAGTTGTTTTCTTTCAGAACTGTATGACTGAATAAACATTTACCATTTGTTTCATTTCGACTCATCTCTTAAAACAGTTGCTACAGGTCTTAATAGTAAGACTCCAAACATGAAATGTATTAGCCTTGGCACATCAAAATATTGTTCATCTTTCAAATTTGAGATATTCCAGTTTGGCTCCTCACTGAGTTTATAATGTTCTGAGGGTATGTATCTAAAAACACATCTTACTAATCTCATGGAATTGATTTAAAAAAAAAAAAAAAGTCTCCTTAACTTGTCACTATTCCCAGCTTAAACATGGTCTGTCAGTTGTGAGACTGACAGGCACTGTGGTACAATTCAATCTTAGGAGGGGCTCGAATAAGAAATTTAAACCACTAGGTTGTGTTTTGGAAGAGAGACCTATGATATTTGTGCAAAATAATAACGAGGTTTAAAATGGAATTTAAGCCTTAGCAGAGAGCAGTGCATCCTGCTTTTTTGTACAAGCCTTTGTCCAAGGATTCAACGCGATCACCTTTTCTCCCAGCAGCACTGTGGCAACGGTGAGAGGTAAAGAATTTCACCAGCCGAACAACAAACAGTATCAAATAAGTTCATTTCAGGAACTCTCCTTAAAGGCTTATTCCAATCTCCAATCGTTAACATTCCCAGAGCCCTTCCTCTGCCAAGTGCTCAACACTTAGTTCTCAGGCAGCAAATTTAGCATGACAAAGTTGCTCCCATTTTTTTTGCCAGTGGCAAACCTGGAGCCCCAAACAGCATCTCACACAGTAAACTGCAGAATGGAGATGAGATCCTAGAGATACAGTCTAAGGGATTATCTGGGATCATGTAGACGGTTTGCGGTTGCCTTTGTATGACTGCTGGGTTAGATCATTCTTGGCAAGTTTGGTGAATTAGTATCCTATTCCTGAGTACCATTTCAATACCTAGTTTGGAACTGTTCCACTCCCTGAAAACTTCCATTGAAATCTTTATCAATGGTATTTGCATAGACAAAATGGAATCAAACTATTGACATGTAGTTTTTTTTTTTTTTTTTTAAAGCAAATTTATGTGAATGGTTTGTCACTAGAGATAATTTAGCCAAAGGCACCTGTCTTCTCTAAGGACTCTGCCTGAAAAGACTTTTAGGGGGAGCTGGGAGTATTTTTTGTCTTTAAAATAAAGCTGTTTTTGAGGTATGAGAGAAGCTTAGTTTTTGAAATGGCACAATGAGTAACAAAGGTCCCTTTTCACCCCCCCAAAAAGAGGACTAAAAAGGACATTTGTTAGACTCTTGAGGAAGAATTGTGCTGTTAGCATAAGTCTAGATATAAGAAAAGGAGAAATCGGAGGAAGAGGACGAGCAGGTAGTTCTAGGGGGTGCAGGACCGTGAAAGCAACTCGTTTTACAAAGACGATTCCTCTCAAGCTCAGATTCAAATGGGAGAAAGCATGTTTGCGTGGATAACAGCTGGAAGATAAAACTGCACAGAACATCCAGGCATTAACTACGGACTACGGACTTATCTCCCCATGCCCCCCCCCCGCCCCCACAGTGCCCCTATGAGTATATTCTAGCGGACAAGTGACCAATAACCAGTCTTCATAATGGAGATCAGGTGATTTGTCTTTCTGGATTTTTAGAACAGCCAGGGTTTATCATTGATTTGAAAATGGAAAGTATACTCTTTCACCTCCCCCTGTCATTTAGTGGATGTGGTTCTTGAGTATGGCCAGGATTACGTGTGTGTTAATGTGTCTCGAGGCCCTGACCTAAACTGTAGATGAGAAGGCTCTTTAAATATTAAAATGCAGAACAAACAGAATCGCTTATGCAGTAGGAAAGTGCAGACTGTTCTAAAGTCTAGCCTGATCTTTATATGGGAGCGGCCATTGTGAAAGCTACGCATCTGTTCAAAATGTAACTCTTGTAAAAAAACTGCCTCTTCAATGAAAATGCTAAATTGCTGGCCTCTCTTTTTTTTTAATTTCAAGTCACAGAGTTTATAACTTCAGAGTTACCAAATCTGTTTATCCCTCTTACATGTCAAAGTTTAAGTGCTGTGTTTTGTACATACACTCATCATGATATTTGAAAAGGCCATAAAGAAAAGCAATTATATAATTGTTTAAAAGAACCTTGAAGCAAGGATAAAAGCTCTCAGAAACTGCAGAGCGGTAGTAACAATTATAGCACCTGAAGTCAAGCTGCAAAACTCTGTCCTCATTATTGGTGACGATTAATTAAGCATAAAGTTGTAAACCTTGAAAGAACTTCGGAATTATTTTCTTTGATTTTTTTGCTCCAAAAAAATCCCCAAAAACAAAAACCCACCCCATCATTTTCTGTTTTAGCAGTTTCCACAACTTAAACATTAAATTCTTATTGTTCAATTTCCGTTATATTAGTAGTGTGTGTTTTGCAATTCTAATCCTCACATTTTTTCTTCCTTTCTCCCTGAAGTAGGCCTTTTGAAGCCGGGAAATTTTTCATAGCAATATTGACAGTGTTCACATTTGCATGATGACAGCCAAGGAACGGAGCAGTAATTTTTGAAATTGCCGAAGTATTTAGAACACTGATAAAAGCCGAAATATATTTCTGATGGATGGAAGTTAAGCACACATGATTTTTCCTGCTGTCCAAGGCTCTGAATTTAGTGAATATTTGCCCGCTGTGAGAATGCAAGATTAACATCACAGCCATCACCCGGGCACCCAAACCCTGCAATTTAATAGCTTTTTAGGTTCTTTCCTTTTTCTAAACAGCAATTAATCTCATTTTAGTACAATTTTCTCGTTTCTGAAGTCGCTCATTGAATCGCTGTTTTGTTCATATTTGGCTTCAGCTCCTCTGCATAGTCATTAAAGTCCCAATTAATGTCACCTTTAGCTGAAGAGTACTCATTTTTATTGAGAAAATGACAGTTGCTGCCATGAGCGGTGCAATGTAATATACATTAATTGCCCTGTAACACTGGTAATTACGAGTTTTTCAAGCCTCTCAGTAAACTGTCATGCCTAGACAAGACTGTGCTAAAATAGATTACTCATTAGGGAGACCTGTCCTATTTTCTGGTGGGTTCTTAGTGTTGGTTTAAAAAGAAAAAAAAAATCTTGAGCTTGAACAAATAGTTGCCAAGAGCAATTTCCTACAACAATATCCTTGTGTTGGGTTTTTCAGCCATCTCTTAAGACTGCGGTCAGCAAACAGACAGGGTGCCGTGGACGTTGGTACAGATGTTGAGCCTTGAGCATTTATTTATGTGGGATCACAAGAGCGAACTTAAGGGCCCTTCATCTGGGCATGAATAGAGAGTATAACTGAAGAGTCCTCTTACAGGGTGTTATGTTAAAACAGGTTCATTCCCTCGTATTTGGAGAATATCTGAGAGAAGCAGTATTCCACCCTTGCCAGGTCTTAATCACCTCTATGGTAAGCCCAGCTAGGAGAAACATTGATGCCTTTATAAAACAAATTCATATAAATACTGGAGCAGATAAATAACTGACACCGAACAGTGCAAGCATTGTATGTATGATTTTAAGGTGCAACTTAAAAAAAAAAAGAATCATTAGTTGGAAAGAACTAATCTGATACGTGAAACTACTAGCCCATGATCTTTTTTCATATGTAGTTGCTGACTTGGGCATTTGGCAGCAGGCTTTTTTGCCCACCTTTCAAATCACGCTCCTAATGGTATAATTTTTCTATTCTCCATTTCTACTTTATTTCATACGTTGGTGTCTTAACACAATATAGTCAACTTTAAAGCCCATAGTTGCCCAGAACTGACGAAAAGAGAACCTTTGTTGTATCCTTGCCTAAAGCAGGTGTTACAACAATCTGCTTTTTTCCTCTCTCTCTAAATGAATTTTGTCACAGCCTTTCAAATTTCCTTGCAGTGATGAGCTAATGAAAGTAGATAGTACAATTTGTGCTGACCAGGTAGCAACTGCCAGCTCACAGCTGAGGAGAGTTTAAAAATAAATAAATAAAATATAGCATTATATCACTGATTTACCCATTACACAGCATTAATAGTGAGAGACCTTGGTGTGTTTATCTGTTTGTATTGGTGTGCATTTATCGAATTGTTTATGACAAGACTAATTGGGGTAATTGTAGACACTGAAATTACCTGTCAGCTATATGTAACCACACTCTCTTTCTTTCTGACAAATGATGACAACTGAGGGACCCCGTAGCATTACTCATGATGGCTTTTCGAGTGGTAATAAGGACAATAGGGGCCCTGGCTAATTTGACATGGACAGCCTTCACAACAAGAACCCAGCTAAATGACTTGTCAGGAGGGGAAAGAAGTCAGAAAAGTAATGGAGTCCCCCATGGCGCTCTGACAGGGAGATGAGGCAATTTCGACGGGAAGTGAAAAGGCTTCAGTTTGTCAAGTATTTAGAACAATCAGAGAACAGCTAGAGGCTGGAACCTGACAATAAATTTGTGAATCATGTTAGCAGTTTCATATAGGTCAGTTACTTCATAATGCCTGCGTGGAACTCGGAGGGTTCTGCTCCCATCGCATCCTTCACGTCTCCCCACCAGAGCTTTGTCACCTTAAATTTGTGCTCTGTTTTACACGGTGGGAATAATGGTTAAGGTTATGGAGGCCCAGGAATGGAAAGAGGGTGTGATTTGCAGTCGCTAGCATGTTGACGAATAAACAAAAATCTAGACATACAATATGCTGACAAGCCTTTACCCAAGGATGGTGTTAACTCAGTGTGGCGGTGAACTGGAGCTACTTGGGTCAACTCCAACCAAATTCCTTTCTTATTTGCTGTTGGTCAGATACAAAATGCACTACTACTGTTACAGACTAAAATTTCTAGCGGCACCTTTCCTCTGATTGTACCCAGCAGTACCATGCTAATCTCATAGAAGCTAGAATCGGTTCAGTCTTCGGTTCACTTGTCATCAAGTCAGTTTCAACTCATGGTGACCCCATGTGTCTCATAGCAAAACTGTGTGTTATAGGATTTTCATGACTGATTTTTCAGAAGTAGACCACCAAGCCTTTCTTCCAGGGCACCTCTAGATAGACTCAAACCTCCAACCTTTCGGTTAGCAGCCAAGTTCATTAACCAGGAAACTGGTGTGCAAGGCGTAAAACTGCCCTCGTGCACCTTGCCTCCCCGCAAAGCTGCAAGTAGGTTCTGACCCTACCGTATAATCAGCAAGTAAAGTGTTCAAATATGGCGGTCGTGCTTCAAGTTATGTCATCCTTGGTTTCTGTTCTCCTCATTGTGGTAAAGTAGGTTTCTGAATTGGGCAAGGCGCTTTGTCTCTCTGTGCCTCCATTTCATTATTTGTGAGATGAGGAAAGACTTAGTTGATCAAGTTTATGCAAAAAAATGTATTGCATAATCTGTATATGTATACAGGTTCGTATATTTCTATACAATTTGATAATGTATCTTGCATCTCCAACAGTTTTTCTTCACCCTCAAAGTCTTGTAAAGGTAACAATACCCCTTGCATCAGGAATATATCACCTTTGTGTTTAATAGGGTCTTTCTCATGAGGATTTCAAAGCATTCAAGCCACGGAATCTATCTTAACGTCATCTAAAAAGAAATATGTGTGATTGGATGTATGTTTGGTTGTGTATATGCCACCAAAAATAAATAAAATATTGATTATATATATTCCTGAAATAGGGATGGTGAGAAGGAAAGAGAAGTTAAACCAAATTGATAAATGTAGACAATTAATGAAGCTGGATGTACAAATGCTGTTTATACTAGCCTCTAGTTTTGTATTTTTTTCTACATTTTTTCATAATAGAAAAAGTGTGTGTTTTAATCCATTTAATTTACATTTTTATTTTGTGTTTTCATAAGTTTTGACCTTCATGTAGAAAAAGGTTCCTCTCTAAATACTGTGCAGTGTAATATCTTAATAAAGCTGTTAGATTTCTCAGTATAACTTAAAACGTAAGGGTTCACAAACATCATTAAACCTAGTTAAGTTGCCTAATTCCGTTACCATCAGTTCAAAATGGTTAGAGACTCATGAAAAGAAAATACCTGTGATTTTTTTTTTGTTTTGCTTTTGCATTTCTTTGTGGGTAAGAGAGTTTGGGGATGGGGATCCTCCATATGCCAGAAAGCCCCTGCCTGTATATCCGCTTCACTCCAGTGGCCTTTGCGTCTCCTGAGGGTTCCTTGGTGTTTGGTGAGGATTTTATTAGAGAGCAGAAGAAGTATTCTGCCACAGGAAGATGCAGGAAAGAGCTGGGGAGTGCCTGCAGTGGGCTGAAGAACAGTGCTCAAGTTCGGGACGTGGGGACAGAGAGGGACCTTTTGTAGATGTGGCCACAGAAGGACAAAGGTGAAAGGCTCCTTTATGTTCTGTGCCTGTGTTCCTGAGTGCACAAAGGAGAATTTGCTGAAAACATCCTGGGCAGGGCCCACAGAAGTGTCCTTTTCTCCTTAAAATGTAAATCTGCTGACGGGAATCCTCCTTTTTGAATGATTAAGCCTTTCAAGGCCATGTTTGGGGTAAGTCACCCCCACGTTAGTCCCACTTTGTAGATGGTCTTTATGTGTCTCCCAAGCATTTGCTGAGCTAAATATATTTTCTCACCTTGTGGAAGAGAGTTTTTATGTTTCTGTAAAAAATACCCATCATTTAAAGTAAGTGTGCTTCTTTTTTTGTAACAGTGCATATTTAATTCTAAAAACATAAAAGCTACACAAAGAAAGAACATAAAAACTATCATAATCTCAATTCATACATATTATCACTATTAACTTTTCTTATTTTAATCAAAAATGGGATTCTAGTGTATTCTTTTGTATACTCACTCATGTTTTCTTTGCCTCAGAGGATATTGAGATTGTTTTCCATGTCCCTAAATATAATTATATTACCCTTGGTCTTGGGTCCCTGAAGGACTATGAAGATATTATAGTTTATTTAACCGTTCACTCGTGGTAGGTATTTTGGAGGTCAGTAGTTTTTTCTAGCTTACATAAACAGTACAGTGATGAACATCCTCATGACTGAATAAATTAAGGCATGTGAAGTACAATAGCCTCAGTAAACATTTTTATCTTCTGTCATTATTAGTCACTGTGATGTCTGCTCTGTTATAAATGCAGAAAGCCATGACACCTGTATTTTCTGCACCATGATGTGACTCTTAGTGATAATTCTTTTTCCTTCTAATATTCAGTTAAAAGAACTGCTTTCGTGATGCCAAAAGGCTCATTTATCCACATACAAACAAACGTGAACAAAATAGCGCATACATATGCTTTTGTTTTCCAGCATTTAGTCTTCAGTGTTGCCCTGTGAAAATTACACATTTATCTCTTGCGTAGAATCTGGAAGTGCTTATTCATTCCTCACCCCCATCCCTACCTGAGGCCTCTGTCGGCATCCAGAACAAGCCTTTCCTTCTATGAAGGCAATAATAAACACCCAATAAATGCTAGGTGTTGCTGTTATTATTGTTATCATCATCCTTAAATCACTTTGCACATCCACAAATATTTTTTTAGGATAATATCCGCATACTAGAACTCACAAGTCAGAGGGACCACAGAATCTTGTACACCTATTGCCAGATTGCCCATCTCAGAAAGTTTGTAGCAGTTTTTTCTTCCACAAGTAGTGTATAAGCACACCCATTTTGCAGCACCCTTGCCAAAATTAGATGTAATTACTTTTCAGGTAGTTTTTAATGCTCTCAATTTCAAAAAGTTTCTTTTCTTCCCTCTTTTCTCTTCAGTGTGCCTGCATCTCACTCTATGTCTCCTTGGCATCAGTGATCTTAGAAGACATGCCTTCACCTGAGTTAAGGCACTAATAATTAGAAAGGTGTGTCGTGTAGTACCTTCAGCCCCCATTTATAACTCCAGGTCTCTCTGGCCCTTGAGCTTTGAAATAGGTCACATTTCTCTCCTATCAGGACACTAGATATATCAGATTGTTCCAAGTGGTCTCCTCCCTCTTTCCTGGTACCTTTGTTATAGCTGTCATTATAGATTGTTCCAGTCGTGCTTATATTTGCTTCATTGCTAGTAACTGGCTTAATGTTGTCACAGACCTTAATGGTTCTTCTCACCTCAGATTTACATAGAGCATCCCAGGGCTTTCTTCAGGGCATTTATCATTTTTCCTCCAAAAGCTCTGGAGACGGTGTATAGCTTTTCAAGTTCTCATCAGCCAGCAGATGATATGGTCTTTCTTCTTTGCTGCCACAAGCCAGAAAGGAGAGGAAGTCAGGGAAAGTGCTTTCATTACTGCACTTCAGGGAGGCTTTGTCGGAGTCAGGGAAGGAAGTTGCCCTAAGTTGCACTGTACCTGACACTGGAGGAGGCTCTTGTGGGCAGCTTCATCCCTTCCTGCTGCCGTGACAACGGCACCTCATCGTCTCTCATGCCTGTCCTAGGTTCACGCAGTCAGCTCTGCATCTTCTAAAGCCACTTACCATTACCGTTTACTTCTTCCTCTATAGGAAGAAGCGTGGGGAATTTTGTATGTTATTGACTATTACTTCTGCACGCTGGATGTGTAATATTTTGCTGTAGCTCATTGAAGAGCCCGTTATTTTTGTTTGGAAAGGGGAGTGAATGAAATAGGGATTGCCACCAATTGCAAACAAGTGGCACTAATAAATGTTACAGTTCAGATAGAAGTTGTGAATGTGGAGTTCCTTTTACATAGAAATGGTTTCATAAGTGTTGTCAGACTCACAGGGTGGCCACAGAAGGCACTTGCAGCCATAATGTGCATGTTCTAGAATACCAGTGGGACGAACCTGAGTTTCGCATCTCATGTCTAGATAATAAACCAGAAATATTCAGACCCTTTAGGTGGAAGAATTTGGAAGCTGATGGTCCACTGGGCAAGCTACACTTGGCAGAAAGGCTGTCCTTGGGATAACCAAAACCAGCCAGTTGCTGTCAGTTCCAACTCATGGCAACCCCACATGTGTTAGAGTAGAACTGTGCTCCATGGAGTTTTCAGTGCCCAGTTTTTCCAAAGATCATCAGGCCTTTCTTTCAGAACACCCCTGGGTGGACACAAACCTCCAACCTTTGGTTGGCTTCCAACCACGTTAACTGTTTGTATCACTCACGGACCCCAGCCTTGGGATAACACCTTTACCCCTAACCTGTTAACGTCCTTTCACTGCTTCTTTTTTTTCTTCCATTGCTAAACTCTCCTGTTCTTTAAACTTGTACTTTTTCTTGTGTTTAGGGATTCCTGAAAAAAGCTTATTCCTGAGGCAGTGATCCCCTCAAGCACTGGCCACTTCAAAACAAGATCTCTGGACACCAGAATGTCTTCTAAAGTAGTTAAAGCCTGTAAAGTTTATGTATAAACCTGGCTATTCCATCTTGATTTAATAGAGCAGTGTTTGCTTAAATGATTTGTAGGTTACTTTTGCTTAGGCACCTCCAGCCCCATAATAGTTGGCCACACTTGATAAGAGTCAAGATTACACCCAGTTGGCTTCATAATCCAAAAAGCCTCTCTAGGATAGCTGTGTTATTTTGCTTGCATCTGATGAGCATTTAAGGCCTCCTCTGACTGGATGACATAGAATCTAGTTTCTCTGAAGACCCTTACTTCTACATTCCCTCTTCTCTGCCATCAGCTTGCCCTGTGTCCTCCATATGATAGTGAAAAACTATACCCTTAATTCCCCTTCTGGCTAGGGATCCTCATTTTCTTTCCGCATTGGGTTTAGGGAGCTTGGAAGGGGGGGCATCAAGGCTTGCTGGAGGTCCCTCCTACCTTGTAAGCCTGTGTTCTCTGTGTAAAGATCAACTTAAGTGCAGGCAAAGAATCAGCTTCTGGCTCCACCAGGAATTACGTTAGCCCTTACTTAGATATTGCTACAGCAGCTGTGGCTTCTAGGTAGTAAACAGTAGCTGGAGGGAGGTGACAGCAAAAGCTGGATGTAGGTATAGTGTTTACAGTCAGGGTGAATTTCTTTATAAATCTGGTGACTCTCAGTGTCCATTCTCTGTATGTGCACCAAAACCACCCACAAGTTGAAAAAATCATCCCAGTGCATCAACCAGTCTAACCAGTTGATGTCGACTCCAACTCACGGTGAGTCCATATCTGTCAGAGTAGAACTATGCTCCATACAGTTTTCAGTGGTTGATTTTTCAGAAGTGGATCACCAGGCCTTTCTTCTGAGGGACCTCTGGGTAGACTCAAACCTCCAAACTTTTAGTTAGCAGCTAAGCACATTAACTGTTTGCACCACCTGGCAGTTCTCTCAACCGGTCTACCCAGACTTAAAAAGGAAAGATGGGAGGTGAGGCGAAAATCACTTTGGCTGAAAGTAGAGAGTGACATGGCCATTCTCTGTGTTAGTTTACCTGAAGTGATCACTTATCAGAGCCAGCACACCAATCCAGAAGTCCCCTGTGGACTCAGCCTTGGACACCATTTTTATTTTCTTTCTGTCCTTATTTGTCACTGTGAAGTCTGCCCTGCTACACATGCAGAAAACTGACACCTGTATTTTCTGCACCATGATGTGACTTCTGGTGATAATTCTATTTTTTCTCTTAATATTCAGTTAAAAGAACTGTTTAGGATGCCAAAAGACTCATTTATCGAGTTGTCTAGTAACAAAAGCAAACATAAAGGTAGCCATACATATGTTTTCTGCCATCTAGTCTTCAGAGCTTGGTTCCACTCTTAAAGGTATTTAATGAGCAAGAAAAGGTAATGTGTTCTGCTGTAAAACTTACACATTTATTCTGTTACACAGAATTTCACAGTGTTTATTCATTCTCCATTTGCATGTCCACCTGAAGGAGACCTCCACCGGCATGCAGAACAAGGTTCTCCTTCTATGAAATGTTCACCCTCATTAAATCTAGCCCAACACCTTAGATATCTGTGACAAAACTGCTAGCTGTCCCCTAATATCCATGGTCCCCTTTTTACTTTTATAAATCAATCCCTGATTTTGACTGGGCATATAATTGCCCAAAATAAAAACTGCGTTTTCCAGCTCCCCTTGCAGCAAGATGTATACGTGTGGCTAATTTCTTGCCAATGGAATATAAGCAGTAGTGTGCTGTGCAAGTTTTGAGAAATGCCCTTAAAGAAGGGAGTCGTGCCTTTCTTTGTCACATCCTCCCTCCTAATGGTAGGAATGTGGACTTGATGGCTGGTGCTCTGGTAGCCCTCTTGGACCATGAGAGGAAATTATATGCTGAAGATTGGAAAATAACAAGGAGTCTGGGTCCCTCGTGATTGAAAGGGCACTATCCCAGCTTAGGATTGCCCCCTGCTTTGAGCTTTATTTACATAAAAGAAAAATACACTTCTATCGTGTTTAAGCTACTACTTTTATAGTTTTTCCATCACTTGCAGCAGATCCTAACTTACCAATACAGTAGGTGAGATGTGGGAGAAAAATTAGATTTATATCAAGAGAAGTCATACAAAAAATTATATCAAAGCTGGAACATGAACTCAGGACTTCTAAATCTGCCGTCAGTATTTTTTCCCGTACCTTCGGAGGCCATACAAGGTCAAATGTAACGATGGTTCAGTTCATCTACTATTGTTGTTACTTGATTATTTTTAGAGAATTTGAAATTCTGTATTTTCTTCTTTTTCCCAAAATATGGGATTTGAAAATGGATGTGTATTTTTAAGGCTCAAGGCTCACTCGGAATCTTGGAAAAGGTTCCTTCCAAATGTGTTACAACTCAGCAGTTTGTTTGGTATAAAATTTTCATAGTCTGTTCTCTGTTTCCAGTGTAATGTAGACATACCATCGGGCTTGTGAGTTGGACCTGAGCGTAAGGAGGATTAGTAACTCCGACTCCTGGGTGAGGATTGGATTCCGGCATCACTAGGAGGACGTGGCCTTACGGTTACCCATTAGTCTCAAGCCTGTTGAATTCTAGCAGTGAAAGAACTATTTTAAGAGAGTTGCTACAGTCGAATGTTTATTAAGTGTTTATAAATGTATTAGTCACTGTGCAAACAGAGAAGCAGGCGGGCTTTGTGCTCCCACCTGTTCAGGTCACGGAAGCAAAGCCACCTGGAAAGTTTCACACAAGTAATTGGACCTTCACCTGTCACAACTTCCCTTTCGTTAAATCCAGCAACAAGGATTTTGACATCCCCTGAAATATCTTCTTCACGGCCCCTTTGTTATTAGGTTTTAGCCTTTTGTGAGTCGCAAAGAATCTGGAATTCAAATGTATTGCTGCAAGAGGTAACATAGACAGCAATGTGTAGAGGAGGTTGATCACGTAGGTGGCTCTAATGTACCTTACACCAAGGAGTCATTTCCTCATTTTAAATGGTAATTAATGGGAATTTGGAAGGTCTAAGAAATTGAAGCCATCATTCAAGTTTCTTCAGTATGAAACCACCTAAGGACGAGACCAGCCATCTGTAACCACTTGTGTCTTGGGTTGATTGTAAGTAGTAGTCTGCAGCCTAGCTCCTGTTACCTGCCCTCGGTGCCTACCACCCCCATGAGCCCAGAGGTTTACCGATTTCATGGGTACCCAGAGGGAAGGCAGAGGGTGTTAGCCTTAGGTGATAATCACTGGTTTCTTGATAAAGGAGATGTGATTCTTAAATCCTGTTATTCCAACCATTCCTAAGCTATGAAAGGCCTTGAGCATGGTGGAAGAAGTCACAGGACTCTGCATTGAAAGACCTGGTTGTAGTCCAACTCTTAGTTCTAATTTAATTGTTACTAATCAACCTTTTCTCTGGGCCTTGTCTTAATTCAGTGAATAAGGGGGTTGGGATAATCTCAAATATCTCTTGCATGACGACACTTGATATACAGACAGATCTTTCCACGCATCAGGTATCCTTTTCAAATTATTTGGGTAAAAAATTGAGATAGACTAGCTCTGAGAGTCATCTCCCTGTTCCCAAATGTAGCTGTCCCCTCCAACTTCTTGCCTCTGGCCAGCGCCTTGGGCACTAACAAAGGAGTAGTTTCACTTGAGAAGCCCTTTCCCAGAGGATCAAGCTGCTGCATCCCTAGGTCCTTATGCCTGCATGTCAGTGGGTTTGCTGGAAATGGCTACAAGAATGTCAGTGACTACAGCCAGTGGTGGAGCCCTGGTGGCGCAGTGGTTAAGTGCTCAGGCTGCTAACCAAAAAAGTTGGCAATTCAAATCCACCAGCCACTCCTCGGAAACCCTGTGGGGCAGTTCTATTCTGTCCTATAGGGTCAGTATGATTAGGTATTGACTCGATGGCAAGAGGTTTGGGTTTTTTTTTTATATAGCCAGTGGTCGTGCAGTGGTTAAGCGCTTGGCTGCTAACCCAGGGGGTTGGCAGTTCAAACCTACCAGCTGCTCTATGGGAGAAAAATGCAGCAGTCTGGTCCCATAAAAATTTACAGTCATGGAAACCCTATGGAGCAGTTCTTCTCTGTCCTGTAGGGTTCCTACGAGTCAGAATTGACTCCACTGGGTTTGGTTTATAGCCAGTGGTCAAGAGTGGTGGGTAAGCTGGAGCTACCATCCTGCTGACTCCCATGGGAGAGATGCCGGTGCCCCGGGTCTAGGCAGGGAGGACAGATGAAGCAAAACCCAGGGTTTGGCTGGGAAGGTGTGAAGAAAAGGGAAAAGAGAAAAAGAATAAAGGCATCTGTGGGAGCAAGCGGAAAGGACCTAGATTCTGAAACAAAGTTTCCAGGGAAGGCCTTTCAACCCAGCTCTGCACCTGTAACTACCCAGGTTGCCATAATGTTTTGGTCTGTCTTAAAGTAAATTAGAACTGGCCTAAGACTTACTATGAGAAATGTTTACAAAAGCTAGAGGAGAGAGAAGGGATTATGTTCATAGAGCATAGTTAAGGGTCACCCCACGCCTTCTGGTGATGGCAGAAGCAATAAGCCAAAATAAGCCCCACGCTGCCCTCAAAAGCGTAGCTAAGTTTGAGAATGCATTCAATAAAACACATTGTATTTATGACCTCATGAGGTAGGAACTATTATCTCCATTTTACTAAAGGTGTAACATGAGGCTGAAAAGGCATATTAAGTACCTTTCTGGAGGCCAGACTTGTTGAATGGAGAGCCCAGGCAGTGGGAGTCAGGAACCTGGCCCTCACCCACAATGCCATGCTGCTCCCAAGAATACAGAGAGCCCTGGAGGGTGTCCTTTGCTATGAGGTTTAAGAAACTATGGAATAAATAATACTTCCGTCAGCTGATGCACCAGGGTACCTGTCTTGTCCCAGCAATTTTTAAAAGCCCTTTTGTCCTTTTGGACCCATATAAGGTAAACATAGACAGTGAGGCAGATTTTTTTTCTCCTTCATCTCTTTTCCCTTGATGTTTTCTCCCCTGCAAGCCATCCATCTCTTTTCTACTCAGCCTGCTTTGTTTTCCTTTTCTGTTTCTCCCTTGCTTTTCTATATCCTTAAAAAAAAAAAAAAAAAAAAATTTGTTTCTGGAAAAGTCAAAAGGAAGGGAGAAAAATAGGAAATTTAATAGGTAGAACTCAGCTGCTTCTCGTATCTCTAGTAGCAACCATGGCTGGACCAGAAACAGTGAAAGGGAAGGAAAGAGAGAAGGAGAAAGAACACTAGATTTCTGCGCTGCAAGGGGTTTAATAGGGTGAATGAGAGAAGCCAGTGGGACGAAAAGACTATACTCAGTGATAACTCAGTCTTAACTCCCTGGGAAGGGAAACCTCTTTCTGATTATGTTTGATGGTTTTGTACCTAAGTATTTGGCCTCTAGGAACTATACTTGTTCCAGTTAAGAATGTTCTAGTCACTAGGGCAGTGGTTCTCAAACTGCTGCCTATCAGAATCACCTGGGCTGATGCCCAGCCATACCCCAAGACCGTTTCAGTCATCTGTGAGGATGGGACCCAGGCACCAGGTGATTCCCATGAGCAGACAAGTTTGGGAACCAGTATTAGTAAATACCAATGCCTGAGACTAATTGATGGTGATAGACATCAGGTAGAGGCTCCCTCTGGGGAGGGCAGCAGCGTGGACTAGGAAGGGATGTGAGAACATCCAGGGAATTCTATTTCTTGTTCTGGGTGGTGGTTGCATGGCTATATGTAAAAATTCATCTTGCTGTACACATAAGATTTTTGCATCTTATTTTCCATATAAGGAGTCCTGGTGGCACGATGGTTAAGTGCTCAGCTGCTAACTGAAAGGTCAGCAGTTCAAACCCACCTGCCACTTCATGAGAGAAAAGACCTGGTGATCTGCTCCCATAAACATTTCGGCCTGGGAAATCCTACGGGGCAGTTCTACTCTGTCCTATAGAGTCACTGCGAGTCAGAATCGACTCAGCAACAACATATTCCTAATTGTGTATATTTTATACCTTAGTTGAAAAAGTAAAATGATAAACACACACACAGATACTTGGCTCTCACCCTCAGAGATTCCGATTTATGTGGACTGGAGTATGACCTGGACATCGATTTCTAAAGTGTCCCAGCTGTCCCAGTAATTCTAGTGCACGAACTAGGCTGGGAACCACAGCTCTAGAGGGAGGTAGGCTGGTGCTTTCAGCAGAGTTTCAGCTAGCATTGCCTTGGCAAGGTCTCTGTGGACCAAGGTCTGGCCTCAGCCTTCTCTTTTATCCATTCACAAGAATTGAGCGAGTTAAAGGGAATACTCTTACACAAGCCAAACTCACAGTCACTGCCCAAATCCAATAGTTCAGTGCATTAACATTTCTAAAAGACATTTCTAAAAAAAACTGGAATGGGACAAAACTGGAGACCTTTTTTGGCTCCTCCTTTACTTTGGTTGTTGTTGTTGTTAGGTGCCATCCAGTCTGTTCCAACTCATAGCGACCCTCTACACAACAGAATGAAACACTGCCTGGTCCTGCACCATCCTTACAGTTGTTTTAATGCTTGAGCTCATTGTTACAGCCACTATGTCAATCCACCTCGTTGACGGTCTTCCTCTTTTCCTTTGACCCTGTACTTTGCCAAGCATGATGTCCTTCTTCAGGACTAATCCCCCCAACAACATGTCCTAAGTATGTAAGATGCAGTCTCACCATACTTGCTTCTAAGGACAATTCTGGTTGCACTTCTTCCAAGACAGATTTGTTCGTTCTTTTGGCAGTCCATGGTATATTCAATATTCTTCTCCAACACCACAATTCAAGGGCGTCAATTCTTCTTCGGCCTTCCTTATTCATTGTCCAGCTTTCACATGCATATGGTGTGATTGAAAATACCATGGCTTGGGTTGGGCGCACTTTAGTCTTCAAGGTGCGTCTTTGCTTTTCAACACTTTAAAGAGGTCCTTTGCAGCAGATTTACCCAATGCGATGTGTCTTTTGATTTCTTGACTGCCGCTTCCATGGCTGTTGATTATGGATCCAAGTAAAATGAAATCCTTGACAACTTCAGTCTTTTCTCCGTTTATCCTGATGTTGCTCATTGGTCCAGTTGTGAGGATTTTTGTTTTCTTTATGTTGAGGTGCAATCCATACTGAAGGCTGTGGTCTTTGATCTTCATTAGTAAGTGCTTCAAGTCCACTTCACTTTCAGCAAGCAAGGTTGTGTCATCCGCATAAAGCAAGTTGTTAATGAGTTTTCCTCCAATCCTGATGCCCCATTCTTCTTCATATAGTCCAGCTTCTCATATTATTTGCCCAGCATACAGATTGAATAGGTACGGCGAAAGGATACAGCCCAGACGCACACCTTTCCTGACATTAAACCAATTGGTATCCCCTTGTTCTATCCGAACAGCTGCCTCTTAATCTATCTAAAGGTTCCTCATGAGCACAATTAAGTATTCTGGAATCCCCATTCTTTTGCAATGTTATCCATAATTTGTTATGATCCACGCATTTGAATGCCTTTGCATAGTCAATAAAATACAGGTAAACATCCTTCTGGTATATTCTGCTTTCAGCCGGGATCCATCTGACATCAGCAATGATATCCCTGGTTCCATGTCCTCTTCTGAAACAGGCCTGAATTTTTGGCAGTTCCCTGTCGATATACTGCTGTAGCCGTTTTTGAATGATCTTCAGCAAAATTTTGCTTGCATGTGATATTAATGATATCGTTCTATAATTTCCACATTTGGTTGGATCAACTTTCTTGGGAATAGGCATAAATATGGATCTCTTCCAGTAGTTGGCCAGGGAGTTGTCTTCTATATTTCTTGGCATAGATGAGTCAGCACCTCCAGTGCTGTATCCATTTGTTGAAACATCTCGATTGATATTCCATCAATTCCTGGAGCCTTGTTTTTCGCCAGTGCCTTCAGAGCAGCTTGGACTTTGTCCTTCAGTACCATTGGTTCCTGATCATATGCCAGCTCTTGAAATGATGGAACATCAACTAATTATTTTTGGTATAATGACTCTGTGTATTTCTTCCATCTTCTTTTGATGCCACCTGCGTTCTTTAATATTTTCCCCATGGAATCCTTCACTGTCGCAACTCAAGGCTTGAATTTTTTCTTCAGTTCTTTCAGCTTGAGGAACGCCAAGTGTGTTCTTCCCTTTTGGTTTTCTATCTCCAGCTCTTTGCACGTCGTTATAATATTTTACTTTGTCTTCTTGAGCCACCCTTTGAAATCTTCTGTTCAGTTCTTTTACTTCATCACTTCTTCCTTTTGCTTTAGCTGCTCGACGTTCTTGAGCACGTTTCAGAATCTCTACTGACATCCATCTTGGTTTTTTCTTTCCTGTCTTTTCAGTGACCTCTTGCTTTCTTCATGTATGATGTCATTCCACAACTTGTCTGGTCTTCGGTCACTAGTGTTCAGTGCATTGAATCCGTTCTTGAGATGGTCTCTAAATTCAGGTGGCATGTACTCAAGGTCATATTTTGACTCTTGTGGACTTGCTCTGATTTTCTTCAGTTTCAGCTTGAACTTGCATATGAGCAATTGATGGTCTGTTCCACAGTCGACCTCTGGCCTTGTTCTAACTGATGATATTGAGCTTTTCCATCATCTGTTTCCACAGATGCAGTCATTTTGATTCCTGTGCGTTCCATCTGGTGAGATAAGTGCTGAAATTTATCCTAGCAGGAACCAGCTCCATCTTTCCCATCATTGCTTCCCTGTGCCTGGCCCTGAGCCTGGCATGGTCAGATGCTCTGTAAACCTGTGCTGAGGGAATAGAGGCATCTACTGTGTGTTGACTTCTCTAGTTTTGCTCTGAGAGGGTGGCCTTTTTCCAGTCTCTTCTCTGAATTCTGGGCGTACCCTGCTCTGTTGATATCTGTTTGACTGTATCTCCAAATTCCAAAAAGGACTGAATTCTAAGACAAAGTTAGTTATTTGAAGATGTTGTTTTAAAGAGTGAATTGATTCCTAAGGTAGGGAAGAAAAAGCTATATTGCAGTATTGTAAAGGAACTGATGGTATTAGCACTGTAGGAATAATAATATTGGTTTACCCTTGAATGCCCTCTCTTGCATTGTAATTACATACATATTTTATCTGCTAGTGCTCAGGCAAACTTGTAGAGTCAAGAAGCAACTCACTTTTTGTGCTATTTTCAGAATTCAGACAAAAAAAAATATCCTAGGTGGGCTTTTGGCGTTTGGTAAGCGTTCCTTCAACTTCCCTTCCCCTAAGGCAAAGACTCAGAACTGAGGTTTCTCTCTACCCACACCAATGGCACTTGGCCCCAAGGGATTTTCGGGATCTAGGGCTATTGGTCCCATGGTGGATGAGGCAGTCCATCAACCCCTTATTCTCTAGACCAACACTGTCCAGGAGGACATTCTGCAGTGATGGAAATGGTTTATATCTGCAGTGTCCAAGGAGGTAACCACTAGACACATGTCGCTATTGAACACTTGAAATGTGGCTAGTGTAACTAAGAAACAGAATTTTAGTTTTGATTTTAATAGCACACATAGCCAGTGGCTACCGTATTGTATAGCACCTTAACTTCAAATATCTGGGATACAGGCTCTTCTCATTCTGACATAAATGGCCGGGACATTCTAAAGCTGCTAAGAGAAGACCATAGGACTCAAACTTAAAGCATGGGTAACCCTACGTAGAGACAAATGAGGTAAGCTAATTCCAGACAGAAAAAAAAAGTCAAAAGCATACAACAAAGTATGGAGTGTCAGAGAAATTGGCACACTCAGAGAGCTGCATCAGATTCTCTGTGGCTGGGTATCAGTGTGTTTGGATGGGTGGGAGATAATGGAAAAGTGGTAGGAAGGGGAATTTCTGAGAAACAAGATTGTAAAGAATCCCATAAGCCGTGACAAGAAGCTTGGACTTTCCCTTCAAAGACGTGTGTGTCACAAGGGTGTAATAAATGGTACGGTGTTAAAATCCACATGGCAACTAAGCCTTCCAGCCTGTTGGACCAGGGGTGTGTAAAGTACTCCTGCAATCTCAGCTTCTGTTCTAAGGGAATCTCGTGGTGGCCGTTTAGGAACCCTGACAAGTGGTTGTGCCGCTGGGCACCTTCACCAGTCCTTGGCTTCTCCAGGAGGAGCTTCTTGTGTGCCACAAGCACGCTCTGGCATGGAAAGTCCCCCTGAGGTTGAATTGAGAATGGATTGCTTACTGTGGTGTCCGCAGGAGAGCACATGGCTACTGTGCAGGTCTCGAATCCAGAAGAGTCCTTTCAGTGGCCTGGGTTCTGAAACACCTTCCTGCACCCCCAACCCCTGCCAGCAACTGACAGGTGTGTGTATGTGGGTAGGGGGATGTCACAATCACAGTCCATCAGATAACTGGAGACAGAGGATTTCAACTGAGGTGAGGGGCTACCAGTCCTCCTCCAATACTTCCCAAGGGTTAGCAAACTGGAAATCCATGTAAATAAAATAAATCCTGTACCTACTTTTCACCACCACCCCCCAATTAAGGAGTTTGGATCTTTGAAGCAGAGGTCCCTGCGCCGCTGGTTTTGCTACACAAAAATTTTAAAAGTAGTTAAAACAGTGGTTTTCATGGACCTCATAAATTCTGAAATAAACTGAGCCAATAACTCCTCACTTAGGGAAAAAAGAAGTTTTTGCTTTGAATGAGAAAGAGGACTTCTTTGCAAAGATTGTCATAATTCATATTTTTTTCCTTATTAAAAGGGAAAAATTATAATGTACTATCCTGAGTTGTTTGTTTGTTTTTAATTTTGTCTGAATCTTCAATGTCTGCTTTAGGTTGTATTTTGTTGATAAAATAGTTACACGCTTGAATCTTAGAAGAAATGTGTGATTGGTAGACTCCCTTCAATGCGTGGTGAGTCAGGCCATCTTATACCCCTAGCCTTGATTTCCAGGAGAAACAAAGTGAGAACCAAAAAGAAAATAAATCTGTCCCGTTATTAAATTTTATTCTTGACGCCTGATGTTGTTACTACTGTAACAAAATGGGGGTTAAATTGTCAATGTGACAACTTGTAAAGCTCTTTATCATAGAAAGCAAGAAAAATCAATGCCGAATAACCTCAGGAATATTATTGATGACCTAAATGTCATTTTTTGTTTTTATTACTTTTCATTGTATTTAGCTTGTAATTCAAACCGCTTTCTAATTAATTTGGTTTGGCTCAGTTGGAAGCAGAAAAAGCTAACTATCTAATAGGCGACACATGTCACAGAGAAACCTTACAACATCCCCATTTCCCCAAGATCAATCAACCATGAAACAACTTACCGAACTTTTGTTTTTGTAGCAAATTCTTAAGAAATACAGTAAAATTAAATTTGTCTAGTCCAAAGAAACGGGGAGAAACATGAATGAGCAAAAGTGACCCAAAAACCTGGTTTTATCTAGCTCTAATCTTTCTCTTAGTTGTTAAAATATCCCGAAGCACTCGATCATGTTGCGTTTTAATTTCAAAGCCCTGTGTTGTATTAGCAGAGCGCACATGTTATTGATTTGAACAGCGAGTTTCCCGGCTGTTAGCCAGAACTCTCGGCTGGCATGGACAAGGTCTTGAGCAGGTCAAAGGCCTAGAGCCCACATCTTGGTTAGATCTTACCCTCGTGGAAACCAGCAGCCTGGGTCAGGGCAGTGCTGCCTATGACAGCCCCTGATTAGATTAGACCCACATTTATCAACTACACAGAGAGTTCACTTAACCTCTCAACCCAAGAGTTCTGATATATCTTTATTTTAAAACAAAAAGGTGAATGTTATCCTGGTCCAGGAGCAATGGGGTAGAACACGCAGCTTTTCCTAATTTCATCTACTACTAGGTTTACTTGGCAACAATATGTAAAATGCTCCCTGGAAATAATTTTATCTGTCTTCCAAATTTATATGTATGCTATTTTTACATCTAGAGAAAACTGCTTTTATAATTTTGTATGATTTTCATTACCTTCTAGGAGTTTAATCTTTTCCTTTGGTTTCTACCTAGATTTACTTACTTCATAGAGTCATTTATTCATTCCTTTAGGTTTAGTAGATTAGAGTTCCTCTATCAATCAATTAATAGATGAATTAATAGATTAATATCATGAAAATCCCTATGTGGAAGAAGTAACTCCCTTACTTTTAGAAATTTGATTTCTTTTTATTCCCCCCAAGTATTTGGCTTAAATATTATTTCGAAACATATTTCTCCAAAATGCACTGCTTAGTTCTCTACAACATTACCATTAAACTTTTAGCAAACCAGAGTGCATATTACAATTTTAGAATAGGTTTTCCAGCTCAGCCGGTTCACATTCTCCTGAGAACCTTTTATGCCTTTGGCTGCTGGGTCTTCCTCACAGATTTAGGGCTTGCTAGGAGCACCTATGTCCCCCAGGACCTTTGTTGGCTTCTTTAGGCAACAGTGGTAGCAGTGGGGCCAAGGGATGGGGAAAGGTCCGAGTCTCCTAGAAGGGACTCTCGTACCTCCTTATTCTTTCATTTTCTTGCTAGTTCCTCACTGAGTGTCTGTGTTGTTTTAGGCACTGGGGAGTCAATGTCCCTGCCCTCTTGGAGGAAACCCTGGTTGGTGGCAGAGTGGTTAAGTGCTACAGCTGCTAACCAAAAGGCCGGTGGTTCGAACTAACTTTCGAAATTCTTCTGCATTGTAGTCCTTGTCCTATGCAGGTACAAGGTCATGTATAAATAAACAATACTTTTCTTTTTAAATTACGTACATGCTGTAGCCTTCAAGATAAAAATCTTCTTCACGTTATAAGGATTGCTTTTTCTGTCATGACACTGTTTCTGCAGTATGCTTGTTTAGTGAAGTAAACTTATTTCACATGACATGTATAGAATTTCAGCCCAGAATTCAGGTTCAAAGGGTGGAAAGGCAGGGAAGAACCTTCAGGAGAAATCTTTCTTTCCCTGGATAAAAGACAGGTAAAATGAGCTAATTTTAATTTTATTATAAGGGACTGCCAATCACCCCAATATACTGATCTCTTTTTTTCCTTGTTCAAATGAATTCTAAATCTTAGAGCCTTTTCTTTTCATCGAGTCTTGAAACTATTCTAAAGGATGAGGTTCCCAAGTCAATCAGTAACATCTACTGAACCCTAATAGGGTCACTATGAGTCAGAATTAACTCGACGGCAATGGGTTTGGTTAAGTGTGAATAGGATAAAAATATTTTTGTAATTGTGGCCAAAATAAGTAAAAGGGCAAAAAAGAAGCACTGTATGTGTTTTCAGGTTATTTTCATAATTTTCTCAATTTCTAAGCAAATCCTTACCCCTTATAGCCTACCAAACTCACTTCCTTACTTCAGGTAATTCTTTTAGAGCTATTCTTTTTTATTTTTTAATATGAAATATGTTCCCCCCCACCGAAACCTGTCTTATATTTGACAGTAGCCAGCTTTCTCACTCTTTCAGGACCACACCCAATCACCCATTCAGACATCTAGCCACATTTTAAAAAATACCAAAAACTCAAACCCATTGCCGTCGAGTCGATTCCGACTCATAGCGACCCTGTAGGACAGAGTAGAACTGCCCCATAGAGTTTCCAAGGAGCACCTGGTGGATTCGATCTGCCGACCCTTTGGTTAGCAGCTGAGCATTAAACCACTACGCCACCAGGATAAGCCACATTTAGAAAACATTTATTGCTCACCTACTGTGCATCAGGTTATGGTCTAGACATTGAGCATGCCTAAGATATTTTTAAGGTAATTAGAAGGTATAGCTGATGACCCAGTTAATTGCCCGGGGGAATTAGCACTGGAATTGGAGACCTTTGAAATGCTTGGATGATCCCTTCTAGGTCTTGCCTACTTTTAAAATGCTTTAGGCCCTGTGTAGAGGGATCTTGGGAAACTCTGGTGGAGTAGTGTTTAAGAACTATGGCTGCTAACCGAAAAGTAGGCAGTTCAGATCCACCAAGCACTCCTTGGAAACCTTATGGAGCAGTTCTACTCTGTCCTATAGAGTCACTATGGGTCAGAATCAACTCAATGGCAATGGGTTTGGGTTTTTGGGAGAGGGATCTTGAATACTAAATACCAAATTACCACAGGACTCACTTAGGCATATAAATTTGTAGGGTTTTCAGCTTTGTCACACTCTGCTTTCCTCTGCCTCCCTCCCACCCACTGATGTTAGGAAGTTCCAAAGCTACTGACTCCAGCTACTAACTTCTGCAGTTGAGGGGAGACAGGAAGTCAGGACAGGATGAGAGAGACCAATGTGAGAGGCAGCCGAAGGAAATGGAGGCAGGGATGGGGTGCTGTGTTTCTGCAGTGTTTCATCCAGTCTGAAGTTCCTTTCTATGGTGTCTTTTTGCCCTCTGCTATCAACTTTTCCATCTGTTTTGTCTTTGAAATACTTTAATGAGGCCCCTTTTTACAGTCAAATCCTCAGCAATCATTTTATTCCTTTCCTTGTACTTATCCCGAAGAAACAGTATCTATGGGATGTGATTGTGAGATGTTTCTTAGCGTTGATCAATGACACCTTGAGGTTTTCCAGTTTCAAATGTATTTGTCTTGGAATATAGTACACATGTGATTATGTAGTTGTTTGGACGTTGGCAGGTTTTAGGGGTGGGAGGGGCGAAAGTTATATTTTTAGCTGTAGTGATTCACTTTGTAAATGGTATTCGCTGTAGTCCGTCCCCCAGTTGATTTACTGCGTATGGAATCAACTCATTCTGAGTACACGCTACAATTTCAGTGGTTTACAAAACCAATAAAAATATAAAATGCCGAAATAAATATTTAAGATTCCTTTTCTGCATTGCACTAAAGATATGATGAAAATAAATTTTAAAAGAAAGCATTTGCACTTGAGGAATTCAGGTAAAAGTCATGAAGCTATAATTAAAAACATTTGTAAACCCCAGTAAAAATGGGAGGAATAATTAAATTTTACTATTTGTCTTATTTTTATCTTATATTCATTTACACAAAGCCAGTCTAATGGACTATAAAGTACACCATATGTTGTCATTTTAAAATGAAGTTCTGTGTTTAAATTCGGCATGTCTGCCATATGGACTGAATTCCACCACTCCCTACATCAGAATCCTTCTCAACACAGGGCTTCCAGGAAATTGTTATCAATAAATTAGAGTTCACCCAAGGGATGAACCTATTTGCTATCTGATTTTTAGATGCACCTCCAGTCTCCACCTACTCTCCCACACTGACCTACCCCAGCTAGGATGGTTGTCTTACTCTTTTATAAATGGTGCCAGTCTCCTTCATTGAAGAGGATGTCACAACCAAGTCTTGGTTCTCGAGTGCTGCCACAACAGAAATACCACAAGTGGATGGCTTTAAGAAAGAGTTTATTTTCTCACAGTGAAGTAGTCCAAAAGTCCAAATTCAGGGCATCAGCTCCAGTGGAAGGCTTTCTCTCTCTGTAGGCTCTGAAGGAAGGCCCTTCTAGTCAATCTTCCCCTAGACTAGAAGCTTCTCTGTGCAGGACGTCTAAAGGACACGCCCTGCTCCTAGGGCTTCCTTCTTGGTGGTATGAGGTCCCCAACTCTCTGTTTGCTTTGCTTTGCTTTCCTTTTATCTCTTAAGAGATAAAAGGTGGTGCAGGCCACATCCCAGGGAAAACTCCCTTTACCTTGGATCAGGGAGGTGACCTGGGTAAGGGAGGTGTTACAATCCCACCCTAATCCTCTTTAACATAAAATTACAATCACAAAATGGGGGATAACCACAGAATACTGGGAATCATGGCCTAACCAAGTTGGTACACACATTTTTTAGGGGGTCATAATTCGATCCATGATACCCACCTTCTACCTATGTCCAGTTTTTTTTTTCTTCAATGTTAAGACCTCAGTCCCCATAGAAAGCCTTTCCTGAAGACTGCAGCCCAAAGGGAAAGTTAAGTGGTTCCCAAACTTGGCTGCACATCGGAATTAAGTGGAGGCACTTATTAAAATACAGATTCCTTGATATTGCCCAGACCCAATGAATCAGAAATCTCTCCAGCCGATGCTTTTGTAACTGCCTAGCATAGATTCTCCCTTGGTATTTTGGGAATCACTAGTTTTAATGCACAGAACCAGTAATTATGGAGTCTGTTGGACCTCAGTCCAAATCTTAGTAGTTCCACTTACTAGCTGGTCAGGTCACCAGTTTTCTCTAGTCCTCAGAGTCCAAAAAAAAAAAAAAAAGGTCATCAGTTTTCTCTGGTCCTCAGAGTCCAACAGACTCCAAATTTACAATCTCTTTTCCAAAGAATTTTGAGGGGAAAGAGTTTGTTGTTGTTGTATGCTGTCAAACTGATTCTCACTCATAGTGACCCTAAATGACAGAGTGGGACTGCCCCAAGGGTTTTCTAGGCTGTAATCTTTACCGAAGCAGATCACCACATCTTTTCTCCCTTGGAGCCACTGGTGGATTCAAACCCCCCGATCTTTCAGTTTGTAGCTGAGCGCTTAACCATTGTATCACTAGGGCTTGTTGGGGGAAGGATGCTATATAGGTTTAAGAAGCCATCCAGAAAATGGGTATGTCGGATAGTTTGGATATAGTTGTCTGAAGGTGGTCTAGTGAAATGGAGACTGCTTTCCTGCCCAGCATGTGGTGGTCAATTTCATGTATTTGGTAGTTACAGAGAGAATCAGCAGCAGGTTCCCCCCCCCCCACCACCACCACTTTTAAAATGCAAACAAGGTTTCTGTTTACAGATCTAAAAAAAGCTGTCTCAGTTTGTGCTCAGAGTGATTCCAAACGGGGCGGGGGGGGGGGGGGGGGGGGCGGGGGCAAGTTCCAATTTCCTGGACATTGGAATGTCACCGTTGAAGCAGTCCATCACGTGGTGGGTGAAGACCTGTGTGCCAGTTTTGGACTTGAAATTGTTTAGATACTTAAGTAGATTCTAGTGTCATTGTAAAGGGATTTTCCTTTTCTCCACTCAGGAGAAAATAATCATAGAGTCTTAGCTCAGTGACTTCAAATCCAGGCCAGAAAACAGCTGGATTGGAAAACCTCATTAGCTCACAAAGAGGAGTTAGGAAAGAAACCTACTTGAAATGAGACATGCGTAAACCAAGACTGTAAAACAGTTTAAATTATTTTAAACTGTGTAACGGGTGGCTATGATCTCAGATCTCATGTAGTATAATCATACTAACAAATACAGTTACAATCCTTTTAGACAGGTAGATTCCTTTACAGGAGACCATGTTTAGATACACACCTCCTCCCCTCCCTTCTCTCTACAGCTTCTAAGAAGGAATTTTCACCCAATAGCCTGCTTTTATATCAGCAGTAAACAACCTTAAAGACTTAGTTAGGTAAATTAAAGAGTTATGATTCACCTCATTTGCTAAAAAAAAAAAACAAAAAGTAAAAGGAGTTTTTTGCTTATTAATCACTTTATTAGGAGATAGAGTCTAGATCAGTGATTTTATATACATTAATTCCCTATACATTTCTGATTAATCTTTATAACCAGCCTATACAGTAAATGTCATTATTCCTACTTTACTGTAAGATAACTGAGACCTGCTCAGGGCTAGAGAACTAACAAGTGGCTGAGCTAGGAATCTAATCTAGTTCTGACTACCAAGGTTTTCAACATCAATTAATAGCATTAAATCACAATTTAGGTTGAGGTTTCTGAATTTTTGGGTTAAATATTGAAGCTAAGAACTTTCTCCCTAGATAATTGTACACATATGCAAAACTGCTTGCAGAGTCTCAGAAAGTTCAGGGACTCCCTGAAACCCACTCTTCCCAGGATAACACCAAGGAGCATAAACGTCTAGATTTAGCTTGATGGTAAATGTTGTTAAATAATTGCAAGGAAAACAAACAACTTTCTCAACTACCTCACATGTCAAGTTTAGCATTTTTAGTGGGAATGAGGAGGAATTATCTAGCAAATTTGGTACATGTATTCCATTGGGTTTAGTATATGTTATTATAACCGGAAGTTCTGGTTGATTTTTTGAGTGGGCACAGCCATCTTTTCTTTAGATTCCTTTTTGGGTTTTGTTTGGAAATCATACACTAGGACTCAGATTTGCATATGACCACAAGAACAGCAGTAGAACTAAAAAATACTAAGGCTAGGGGGGAAGAAAAATGCTAGGGCTTAGAGATTGCCCAGTGCAGCCCTGCCATTTGTAGTTGAGGAAAAAGGGCCCAGAAAGGCTCTGTAACTTACCTGAGGTCACACAGCCAGTTAGAGTCAAGGTCAGACCTGGAGTCCAGAACTGCAGGTTCTTACTCTGCTGCTCTTCCTACAACATGGAAGAAACCACTAGCTCATGACGTGCACGTTCAAAGGGACAGTAGGTACCCACATTTCGTCTTGAGTCCTCTCCTCTCTAAGCTACTGAAACATGTCCTCGCTCCTTTGAAAATAAATCAGTAATGAGAGCTTCAGCACGGACATTCCGTTCCGTACTGTAAATGTTCAAACTACAAGGAGGAGATGTGTCTGCCCCTAAAAGGTGGGGGGTTATTTCATGAGATCAGCAAAAATAGGATGATAAAGCAACCCTTTACATTTTATCATAGGTGACAACTACATGTTGATACCACAGACTCACTCTTAGTAAACGCTCTCTTCATATAATAATAATTCAGCGTTTTTGTTCCTGCTTTAAAATGATGCTTTACTAAGCTGGGACATGGTCATAGCATTTTCAGATTTGAAATTTTAATGGTATTTTAAGTTCGTGAGTGCATGTGTGTGTGTGTGTTGATATAAACTAGAGCATACAGAAGGATTTTTTCCATCAGGGACTTCTCAGTGCATTGTAATGCAAATTGCATTTTTAAACCAGCCAAACTATCGATGGCTTTATTGAATGGAATAATTTATTATGGAAGTATATTCGTCAGATGACATTTCATCATCAAATAACAGTAAACACAATAGCCATTTCCCATAAGACAGCTCTCTTGAGCCAAGGGCTTCAAAAGGGAAATAAAATTTGCCTTGTTCCAAACATAGCCTCGTACCAAACAGTTGTTTATTACACGGAACAGAGCTCTGCCAGCCAGACATGGTGGACCAGAAAAACACGCCGTTGTGTCAGATCATCCAAGAAATCTCCGTTTTTCCCTCCTTTCGTAATAATGTTTGACAAGTGGAGATGAATTTTTAAAACCCACGTCTCTTTTATGCCATTCATTGGGATAATATTATAAAATCTCTCCTCGGGTACTCAGAGTATTACAACATCAGTGACCTGTCAGCAGCTGCTTGCAGTCTTTCTGTTTAAGACTGTTTAAAGCTATGGCTAAATTCTCATTTTCTAAAATAGGCTTAAGTATGGGTAGAGCCAAAATTAGGTGCACTTTTTTTTTTTTTTGCTAGAAATCAGACCACAAATTGCACATTGTACCTCCAGAGATGATTAAGACGGTCCAGCCGCACACCAGCAGTTAGGCAGATTAATTGGAGCATGCAGATTTGTGTAAAAACACATGTTGGAATTGGGGAAACCTTTTTTTTTTTAATGCTGTTTAAAAGTTTTTTTTTGAAACTTCCCGTGTGTAATTTACACATAATTTAATTTTCTTCTAAAAGCCTAAAATTAAACTTATGTATGCCCAGGGTCCAATATTTAAGAATTTTCAGTCAAAATGGGAACATCTTATGATACCTTTCTCCAGGTTAGCTGACGGCAACCTTTTTCACTTAGTAAACCCCAAAGCATTCGCTATTTTAACGTTGCTGCATGATGAAACCAGAGCTGCTTGTTTAAACAAGGCAAAGACTGAGGAGCCAAACAGACCTGGACCCTGCGAGCCCTGATACAAGTGAATGTATAGTGAACACTTAGGAAATATAAGTTGGAATTTGCTGGAAAACGTGGATAAAAATAACTCTGACATGGCTACAACAAAGATTGTAGGTAAAGTATGCAAAGTTTCTGGCCCAGTGCCTGGCATTTAGTGGGTGCTCAATGGGGAGGTGGAGAGGGCAGCACAGTGGAGGAAGATCAGTGGTAGCTGATCAGTGGTAGCGTGTGTGGTCGTGGTGGTGAACTTGGACATCTAAGCAAGCAAGTTCAGCTCTTTTAGGAAAAAAAGGAAATTTAGGCCCTAACAAGCGATACTTATTTAAAGCAGTTATAAAGGGCTGCACATTTAAATTTCCTTCCATATACCTAGAATGTAATTTGGGCAGTATAAAGGTGAAAAGTGTGCAGTAGTCACGGGTCTTTGTGCCCTAGTTAACTTAAGAATCTGTCTGCTCAGAATTCTCCTGTCACCCTTATTGTATTTGCTTTGCAGCAGGGAAGAGTAATCTGTCTCCTGTGGGTAAAATCTCCAATCTCTCATGAAATTTTTTTGCCGTTGGAATTTCGTTGGATCTTATCTTTAAAAAATGCATAAACATTTGGATCTGTAATCTCACCTCTCTCCCTTTGGCTCTGGTAAGCCAATCCCTCCTTTCTGTCTTGATTTCTTCATATGCTTGATACCTCTCCTCCCCTTTGCTATTTTTCTTTCAATACCATAAACATAACCGCTGCACTGTGGGGCTCTTGCTGGAAATAGGCTGTAGTTCCTATAGGCACCACATTCTAGACGACTCCCCTGCTGCTTTCAGAGAGGCTGCCGTGGGCGACTTTTCCCCTACTGAGCGAAACCCTCAAGTGCTCTTAACCTAAGTGGTGGATAGTTTTGGCCGTGAGGGAATGGCTTATCTTTTTGAACAAGCTACGAGATTGATTCCAAATGGCAGGGTGCTGCCCTGTAAGATATAGTTTGCTTGTACTGACTCACCCAAAAAAAGGACTCTGTGGCTTTAACTTTTGTATATTTCTGAGAATGGCGTGAATGATTAACAATTACACAGAGGAAGTTCTAGGCTGTTTAACCAATCTGGAAAAATATTGAGCCAATCACAAAACAGCTAAGGATATTCCCACATTCGTGGGTTCCCATCGTAATAAAAGTATAAATGCAGTAATTTGCCAGTAGAGGCACTGAGCGGTGATGACCACTAATTTCAATAATCTGTTCGACACTCATCGGGGCTCTGCTGTTAACCAAAGGGAAGAACTTGAACCCTGAAATCGTCAGTTGCCGTCAGAAGAATAATTGGGTGATTGTTGACATTCTGGGAGCCTATGACTTGCTGACCTACAGAGTTCGGCAGCTATGTATTTATTGCAGGGGAAACTCAGCCCAGGACATCCAGGACACAGGTGCAAAGGCCTATACAAATACAAGTCACACTGATAATACATTCACATACCATATTTTTACACAAATAGTGCTCACCTTCTATGTTTGTTTGCCAATCGCAACCTCCCTCCCCCCATAGGGTATTTTCCTAAGTGCCACTACACCAGTTTTTTCACATGTTCCTGTTAATTGCAGATTATTTTTGTAAATAATTTTCCGTGAAAATATGCTATATACCTTAGTTCAAAGAAGAGTCACTGATAATAGCCTGAACTAGTGTTTGGGCTTGGGCCTTTCCCACACATTGCAACTTGAAAACTTGCTCTCTAGTAAGTAACCTATGGAAAAAAATGTTGCTGTTACCTCATGCAGATAACTTACTGGACCTTGAGCACCTCTCAGGAGCTCAAATACTTTCTACAGAAAGAATTTGTAGTTAAGTCATAATTCTTGAACCCAGGATTTATTGTAATTGAGAAGCTGCTTGCCAAAAGTCTCATTTAACTCTCTATTTGTTATGACTCGTTAGTCTGACACACTCAATACCATAAAAACAGCTAAACCCACACTGCTCACAATGGTGTCACGTATACCTGTGAGAGGCCTTTCAGAATACTGGGCAATATTTTAGTTATTCTGCCCAAAAATTCATTAAATTGAGATCAACAAGTAACTCTAAGCGTGGAGACATAGAGCCCACTTTGATATAATATAAGCTCATTAATCTTGATTTTTCTATAATGTCTCCAGAGTTAAGTACTTAGCATAAAATAAGAGAAAATTAAAGAGAAACAAATAAGAAATGTTTCTAAGTAAACACCCATATCCTGAATATAAATTTGATTTCTCTTTTAATTAGAATTTAAGATAAGAAAGCTGAAAACACATGCTTTTCAAATTGTACTGTAGAAAAATACACGTAACAAAAAATTATCATTTTAACCATTTTAAATGTATGATTCGGTGACATTAATTACATTCACCCTGTTGTGCAGCTGTCAGCACTATCTATTTTCAAACATTTTTCATCACCCCAAACAGAAACTCAGTACCCCTTAAACAAATCACTGCCCCTCCCCCCAGCCCCAGGTAACTACGAATAAACTGTGGTCTCTATGCATTTTCCTCACCTAGTTATTTCATACAATACTTTTATGTATTACTTATTTCACTTAGCACGTTTTCAAGGTTTATCCATAAAAAAAAATAAATTTTTTTTTCCATAGTAGGATATTATCAGAACTTCATTTCTCTTTATGGCTGAATAATATTTCATTGTGCGTATATACCACATTTTGTCTATCCATTCATGTGTTGGTGGACACTTGGGTTGTTTCCACCTTAGAGCTGTTGTGAAAAACCCTGCAGTGAACATTGCTGTACGAGTGTCCGAGTCCCTACTTTCAAGTCTTTTGGGCATATACCTAAGAATGGAATTGCCAAATCGTATGGTAATTCTATGCTTCACTTTTTGAGGAGCTCCAAACTGTTTTCCACAGCGGCTGCACTGTATTTTACATTCCCACTAGCAATGCACAAGAGTTCCAGTTTCGTCACATCTTCACCAGCACTTGTCGTTTTCTGTTTTTCTGATGATAGCCATCCTAGAGGGTGTGAGGAAACCCTGGTGGCGTAGTGGTTAAGAGCTACATCTGCTAACCAAAAGGTCGGCAGTTCAGATCCACCAGGCGCTCCTTGGAAACTCCATGGGGCAGTTCTACTCTGTCCTGTAGGGTCGCTATGAGCCGGAATTGACTTCATGGCAATGGGT
The DNA here is from genome assembly GCF_024166365.1 of Elephas maximus indicus. Lineage (NCBI taxonomy): Eukaryota > Metazoa > Chordata > Mammalia > Proboscidea > Elephantidae > Elephas > Elephas maximus. The sequence goes on along the minus strand of NC_064828.1, from coordinate 19,588,749 downwards.
TTGGTTTGGTTTGGTTTTGGTTTAGAAAGTGTGAAGTAATTAATATCTCATCCTGGTTTCGATTTACATTTCCCTAATGACTAATGACGAATGACATTGAGCATCTTTTCATGTGCTTATTGGCCATTTGTGTATCTTCTTAGGAGAAATGACTATTCAAGCCCTTAGCCCATTTTTTGTCTTCTTCTTGAGTTGAAGGATTTCTTTATGTGTTCTGTATCTTAAACCCTTATCAGATATATGGTCCCCAAATATTTCTTCCATTCTGTAGGTTGTCTCCTCACTTTGTTGATAGTCTTTTGTTGCATAAAAAAAACTTGAGTTTATGAAGTCTCAGTTTATATTTATATCTTTTGTTTCTCATGCTTTTCATATCTAAGAACCCATTGTCAAAAACAAGGTCTTGAAGCTTTGCCCATATATTTTCTTCTGAGAGTTTCATAATTTTAGACCTTCTATTTAGGTTGTTAATCCATTTGGAATTAATATTTGTATAAATAATATTTGTATACATCTGTATACAGTGTGAGGTATGGGTCCAAGTTCATTCTTTTGCATGTGAGATCCAGTTGTCCCGACATCATTTATTGAAGAGACTATTCTTCCCCCATTGAATGGACTTGGCACCCTTGTTGAAAATCAACTGGTCCTGGAAGTATGCATAGAAATACATAATCTTAAAATAATATTTTATTATTTTAGATAAAATTTAAGTTCTCAATCCTAAGAATTTTCAATATTGTTGCCATAGTGAATAATTGGTACCAATTGGGTTATGTCCTTTATCTTCTTCTACGTCTCTGTCATGGATTGAATTGTGTCCCCCAAAAAATATGTCATCTTGGCTAGGTCATGATTCCCATATTGTGTGGTTGTCCTCCATTTTGTGATTTGATATAATTTTCCTATTTGTTGTAAATCCTAATCTCTGCCTGTGGCTAATGAGGCAAGGTTAGGTTGTGTTAAAGAAGATTAGGATGGGATGCAACACTCTTACTCAGGTCACATCCCCTGATCCAATATAAAGGGAGTTCCCATGGGGTGTGGACTGCATTACCATTTATCTTACAGAAGATATAAGGAGAGAGAAGCAAACAGAGAGACAGGGACCTTATACCACCAAAAAAGAAGCACCAGGAGCAGAGTGCATTCTTTGGAACCGGGGTCCCTGAGCTGAGAAGCTCCTAGACCAGGAGAAGATTGATAACAAGGACCTTCCGCACAAACCAACAGAGAGAGAAAGCCTTTTCTGAGAGCTGGCTCCCTGACTTCGGACTGGCTGCCTAGACCATGAGATAATAAACTTCTGTTTGTTAAAGCCATCCACTTGTGGTATCTCTGTTATAGCAGCACTAGATAACTAAGACCCTGTCTTATTAAGAAATAATTTATCTTCTTATTTAAAAAATTATAATATTTCTGAAATTTTGCTGCATGTATAGATTTCAAACTTGTAATCATTTGTCCAATGTGTATAAAGTATACTTCTCCCCAGTTCACACAACATCTGATTTTGACAAACCTTTGTTTTTAGTCTATTAGCATTATAATCTCTTTATCCTGCATCCTTCTGATGGGGTCCATGAACACGACTTCCATAAGATCAATTGTTCTTATGCTATACAAAATCATGGCAGACCTCTAGAATATGGGCCACCAATATATTAAGTGATGCTCTTACTACATCAGCCTAACCTGCTCTCACTCTTCCTTTTGCTGTTCCTCCTTTAATCTCTGTTCTTTTCTTTGCCACCAAATGTCTTGAAGGAATCATCTGTCCTTAGGGTCTCTTCTTCCTCGTATTTCTACAGCCTGCCTTCCAATTCCATCATTGGATATAATTGCTACTGCAGTACCCCCTAGCTGTCAGGCCCAGCAGAGACATCTTGGTCCTTGTCTTGTTTGACCACCCTCCTCTCTGTGACACTGTTAATCTTGCTCTTGACTTCCGTGATGCCACTCTTTCCCGATTCTCTCTTCATCCCATTGATGCCTCCTCTTCTTGTTGTTAGTTGCTGCCATCAAGTCAATTCCAGCCCATAGTGACCCATGGGTGCGGAGTAGAACTGCTCCATAGTGTTTTCAAGGCTGTGACCTTTCGGAAGCAGAGGCCTGTCTTCCCAGGCGTCTCTGGGTAGGTTCGAACTGGCAACCTTTTGGCTAGTGGTCCAGCTTTTAACCGTTTGTGCCACCCAATGGGCCTGGTGCTCTTAAGCTGCACAATCGTCCTTGCTGGGTCTCCTCCTCTACCTCCCCCTTGCATTCTAAGCCACAGGTTTCCCTCCTCTGGCCCCTTCTCTCGTTACTCCCCTGACAATCTTGTCTACACTCCAGACTTCAACATAATTTCCAAATCTGTATCAGTAATTTAGATCATTTTGGGGAGGTTCCAGATTCACCCATCTAATTGCCTACTGCACTGATTTTGAAAATGGCTTCTAGGGAAGCCCCTAAGTGCCAGAGACAGATGCCTTTATGCTTATCCTTGCTTTGCCTTTATCCTTACCTGTTCCATCTTAACAGTCTCCTCCTTATCCTTCAAAACCAAGTGGAAGTTTTACCTCTTGAGTGAACTCTCTGTCACTCTTCCACCCCCCATCACTACCATTGAACTGAAGTAGCTTTTCAAAAATTAAGGTACAATAATTAGATGTCGTTTCATACTCTTAACCCATGTATATATTTGTATATAAATATATATATATTGAATTAGCAGGAACACTGTACTACTAAGAATGATGCAAAGATATAAGGACCACTTCTGTGTTATTTCAAGACAGATATTTTCACCCTATAACCTTTGGGTTAACTTCTTTAAGATCTATACTCACTTGCGTATAGTTTTAAAAAGCCGTTCAGTCTCTTGTTATTTGAGCATCCTGTCTCTTATTGTGTCCAGAACTGTTTTAATATTACAGTGAATTTATTTGTTAACTCCCCAAATTCTATTAGGTAAACTGATATTAAATAAATTGATATGTTCTTCTCATAGCACTAAACACCTAGATTTTTAATTGTCCTATGGATGTAGTCCATTCTGTCACTTAAGGACTAATTTCTGCCTTTTTGAAAAATGTTACGAGTCCTTTTGTTACAATTTCTCAGTATATAGCTATGGGAATCATAGCAAAAGACCAAACATCAAGTAACATGTATAACATATTTAATGTTTTTTAAATAGATTAGGAAAGTGATTATAATTTTTAGCAGGAATTATATAACAACGTTATAAAATTGGACTGAGACCAATATATTTTTACTTACCTGGAAAAATAAGGCATTGCCCCACATTTAAAAAGAAATATAATGATAATTATGATATTAAAAAAAAACTATAGATGAGTAGTTTGAACTCAGATATGATTTTTTTTAATTTTTTAAACCTCTAATTTTTTTTTAATTAGTACTTTCTAACAGATACAAATTAATGTTACCTTTGGATAGTTTAGATGCCTGACAAAACCTTATTTTATAGAATTTAGAAGTTTGTGGCTACAAAGTGAAAAATAGCTTGTCAGAAGGTGATGGCATCAGAATGTAAACTCTGTTGATTAATTTCAAAACGAAATTATTACTTAAATGTATTAGTGCTTAGCAATTACATCAATTTTGAAGCCTTTATAACACCCTCTGAATAATGGTCATGAATTTTTTGGTCTCCCCATATGAAATTAGATACAAATACAAGGACTCATTTTTTAATTCTAACTCAAATGGAAGAGTAATAAATGTCATAGGGAATGAGTATAAAACGGTTCAGAAGTACTTTCTAGGTTCCTAGGTCCCTTCTGAATGAGAAGTCAGCAGACCCAGATCCTAACTCGTGTCTCCAGTGACTGGACAGAGTGTCTCTGGGGCCTCACTTAGCCCCTCTTCTTTTTGTCCTCCTAAATCATAGATCAGCATCTTCTAAAAAGCACAAAGCACTGAACAAAAGTAAATTGATGTTATTTTCTTAGGTCTTAGTGCCTTAACAGCTTAGTTATATGAAACTTTAATCCACACCTCTCCTCCTTTCAGCCTTATCTAGATTTGTAGGTTAAAGCAGTCTGCTTTTTCCCATGTTTCCCAAAATATAAAGAAAAAACAGGCTGTAGAAATGTCCTCTAGACTGGCTTTGCTACTTCCCCAATTCCCTGGGTAATTACTGTCATTAAACTTTGGGTGATTTATGTACAGTTCCCCAAAGAAAGTGACCCCTTCCCCTATAGGTTTAAAAAAGGTTCCAAAATTACAAACCATTTTCTTGAGCTAACTACACTCAATATTTTAGAATAAATAAATGTAGAAACACATTTTAAATAGATAAAGTTTAATAAAAGTATAAAATAAATACTTTGAAGAAAGAAGGTAAGCTTTGAGGAAGCATGCACCCTAAATCACCTGTGACCCTTTTTTTTTCAAGGTATATATTAAAAAATAAAATGTTATAAATACTCTAAGCGAAGTGAAGATACAAAACGGGGGCTTGTTGTGTTTCAAACTGCACATTTTGTACTTGCTGAATGAATGACAATCCTAACAAATTACATGAGACTCAATAAGAGAGTAAGCCCCTTATGTTAACTGTCTCAACTAAATTAAGGCAAAAAAAAAAGTCTGAATATCAGACTGAGTCCAAAAGGCTTCCTCTTAAAATTATGCCCAAACAACTAAACCAAAAGCTAAGAAGTTTCCTGAACACAGCGAAATACTTAGAGGGACAGTGTAGCAGGGATGGAGGTCTGGGGACCATGGTTTCAGGAGACATCTAGGTCAATTGGCATAACAAAGTTTATTAAGAAAATGTTCTGCATCCCACTTTGGTGAGTGGCATCTGGGGTCTTAAAAGCTAGTGAGTGGCCATCTAAGATGCATCAATTGGTCCCAACCCACCTAGAGCAAAGAATGAAGAACACCAAAGACACAAGGAAAATATTAGCTCAAGAAACAAAAAAGGCCACATAAACCAGAGACTCCATCAGCCTGAGACCAGAAGAATTAGATGGTTCCCAGCTACAACCAATGACCACCCTGACAGGGAACACAGCAGAGAGTCCCTGATGGTGCAGGAAAAAAAGTGGGATGCAGAACTCAGAGTTAATGGTCTGACTGAGACTTGAGGAACCTTAGAAGACATGACCCCCAGACTCTCTGTTAACCCAGAACTAAAGGCATTCCCGAAGCCAACTCTTCAAAGATTAGACTGGACTATAAGACATAAAATGATACTCATGAAGAGTGTGCTTCTTAGTTGAAGTAGATACTTGAGACTAAATGGGCAGTTCCTGCCCGGAGGCAAGATGAGAAGATAGAAAAGGACAGGAGCTGGTTCATGGACATGGAAAATCCAGAGTGGAAAGGAGGAGCGTGCTATCACATTATAGGACTAGCAACTAGGGTCATATAACAATGTGTGTATAAATTTTTTATGAGTAATTAACTTGAGCCATAAACTTTTACCTAAAGCACAATTGAAAAGAAAAATTATGCCCAAACATCATACCATTCTTCCTTGTGAAGGTTATTATTTTCATACTCTTCTGAATGTCTGATCTCATACTGGAAATCCAAAAAGTAGCAGCTGACCATCTGAAGGCATCGTAGTTAAGAATCTTCAAAATATGAGATGAGGATTCTTCATCCTACCAAAGGCAGATCCATCTAGCGCCACTGCGTAATTATGGGTGAGATGAAAGAATACTTCTTTCAATTGGTGACTGTTAACTCTGTTTGAGTAAAACCAATGTTTTGTTCATAAATAACCCTAAAGGGCATTATTAATGTATCAGGAGCTTAAGGTGATTGATTTGCATTGGGTATATCATGAAAATAGACAGAAGGCACAAGGGTTTCGTCCCTGTGGAAATCGTGGTGGTAAATTGCCACATGTGTCCCTGTTATGGGTCTGGCTGATCTGATTGTGGTTGTAACAACTTTACAAACTGGACTTCTGGTCTCTTGAGATCTTCAGTATCTTTCTGTGAAGTCAAAATAGCACCTTGCCCTTCCGCCTCAAGCACAGCCTTTGGCAGGGGTGATCGGAATTGTCACAACAATCTTTCCTTGCACTAAATGCTAAATGCATCTTTCCCAGAGCTGTGACTGCTTAGAATTAGAACTGAATTTATGTTAACCTAAAAGGTAAGGAAAGACTCCCAGTGTTGCAATACTACGTGCCACAAAGGTTGAGATGACATACTTAATCTGAAAGGGAAGAGCCCCAGGCCCGTTCCCCTGTAAAGATAGTCCAGCAAACCCCTAAGAGACAAAATATAAAGTATGAAAAAGCAGTAATTTTGACTTGCCTCCAACTGAAGTAGTTGAAACCAGTGCCCTCCTGGTTGGGGAAATAGGGAAGGTCATCAAGTAAACCAAGGCAAATGATTAAGTAAAGCAGTTAATAACACTGTTTATATACGCCGTAAGGTCCAAGATCTAGACCAGACCTACCGAAATAACTGCAACCACACTCTGCGTAACTTTTCTACCCCTCATTCACCTGTTTAACAAATACTTATTCCATATCTGCTATGTGCCATACACTGTAAAATGTCAGGTAATGATAAAGTAGACAAGATACTTGCCTTCATGAAGCATACGGCCTTAGTGGAAGACGTAAACGTGAAACAAACACAGATAAATATATAACTGTAGCATCTACAGTTTGGCAATGAGAAACTGGTTCATTTTGCCATTTTGTTTCTGAATCTCTTAGAATCATGAATCCGAAAAAATCACAAAATAAGAGGTTTTAGTATAATGTATACCTGTAGAGGCGTAAATATCTCATTAAGAAATAAATTGCAAGCCTAGTTTATGCAAGGCATTGGGTGTAATACTGGGAATCTTCTTTGTTATTTAATACCTAATCTCGAATGAGTGTTTGGGCTCACCAGTTGTCATAACTGGTGGGTCATATTTATCTTCCTTTTTGTTCAACAAAATGTTTCTTTAAAAAGTGACAGGGGATCTATTTTTGCAACAGTCCTTTTTATAATGGAGAGGGCTGGGGTTGTCTTTGTCTTTGGTATATTTTACTAGCCTGACAAGAACTTCGGCTACATCAACAACGGCTCAAAAACTAAGGTCTTTTGCAAGCATGAAGCACTCACAGATTACTTCAAATATCATCTTGCATTGGCCTTCGCATGGCCTGTTAGTTCAAGCCCTAAAAATAAACACCTATTAATCAGCTAATGGCAACATGGGCGGACCAGCTCTCTGACTGAGGGGACCTCAGTCTAACCTCATTCAATAGCTTGCCTTATGTCACCCAGGATGAGGCAGTTTGCAGCCAGACATGCCTCTAAAAGAAGACAGTCACGAGCTTAACTAAATGTTTAAAATAACCTCCGTCACTCCTCTTCACACTGATAGATTGCTTTCAACCCAGTGGAAGCAAACAATGGCACCAGCTCCAGTGGCCTTGTGGGGCCAACCGATAGCCCCCGAGTTTGTAAAGTAAAACTACAGGTTCATAAAGGCCATGGGGAAGTGTAGCTTTCCCTTGTCTTGCTTTTAATCAAAAAACAATCAGAAGGGAACTCACTCCTGGAAGTCCTTATCGTCATAAAATTCAGCTAATGACTCCTGTTAAGTTAAATAAGGTTGCTGTGTAACTCACTAAGGAAACTGTTAGCCGGTCACCCTGTGCCCGCCGACTTCTCAAAGAATACAAACTGGAGGAACCCTGTGGAGCTGGGCTGTGACTGTTTATACACACATACTTTGTCCCGACATCTCCGGAAAGTTGAGCCCTCTGTATAGTTTTTACTTTTTTTTTTTTTGAATGGCAGTCCTTTTTCTGTATATGGTGGATGTAAGTGGGGAGGGGGGCATTTGTTATAATGTATACTTTTCTTTAATGTGTTTACCCCCGAAGAAGTGAGCTGCAGTAGATAGTTTGGCCCTGCACAAAGTAAATATTTAGCTGACCATCAGATTCCACATAGAAACTTGGCGTGGAGTATTTGGGTTTCAAAGAAGAGATCACCCTCAGGCAAAAGTCTGACGCAGAGTCCTCATGTGATTGATAGGAAAGGACTTTCCACTTTGCAGCATCCCATCAGGCCCTCGAAGCACCTTAGCCTGCTATACAGTGCCCTTGAGACCCTCCTCAGCCCCACTCCCACCCCACCTTCCAGCTGTGTCTTCTGCCATACCAGGGATCTTTATCCCTCACCTTCCTGCACTGCCCCAAAAGCTCCCATGCTTTTTCTCACCGCTCTGTCTGCGTCTGCATCTCCCTCCACCTCTTACCCACTCAGTGAACTTCGACTTCAAGGCTCCCCACACAGGTCACCTCACCTCTGCTCAGAGTCTCCGCTGACCTTTCCAGGTAGAGGTGAGGGCTTCCTTCTTGGAGCTACCACAGTGCCCTCTACACAGCTGTCTTATAACATTTGTTTCCTCCTAGTAAAGTTATCTTCCTGTTGTAGTTGTTGTTAGGTGCCTTAGAGTCAATTCTGGCTCACAGTAAGCCCACGTGACAGTAGACTGGAACTTCCCCGTGGGGTTTTCTTGGCTGTAATCTTTATGGAAGCAGATTGCCAGGTCTTTCTCTGGTGGAGCCACCGGACAGGCTCTAACTATCAACCTTTCCGTTAGCAACCAAGTGTTTAACCATTGTGCACCAGGGCTCCTATAAACTTATCCACCTATTGTTGTTAGGTGCCGTCAAGTCAGTTCCAACTCATAACAACCCCATGTACAACGGAACGAAACATGCCCGTCCTGCACCATCCTCACAATTGTTGCTGTGTTTGAGCCCATTGTTGCAGCCACTGTGTCAATCCATCTAGTCTAGCATCTTCCTCTTTTTCGCTGACCCTCTATCTTACCAAGCATGACATCCTTCTCCAGGGACTGGTCCCTTCTGATAACACATCCAAAGTACATGAGACAAAGTTTCGCCATTCTCACTTCCAAGGAGCACTCTGGCTGTGCTTCTTCCAAGACAGATTTGTTCCTTCTTCTGGCAGTCCATGATATATTCAGTATTCTTCGCCAACACCGTAATTCAAATACATTTGAATCATTCTAGTACACTTAAGCCTTTTAACCTGCTTGTCTCCCTTACTGCTGAGAGCCCTGGGACACAGGAACTGTTTTCATGTGACCTTTGCATCAGGAGGCACGAGGTATAGTTGTCTCAGTTTTACAGTTAGGAAAAGAAGGGCATTGCATCCTGACAAGAGCGCTGTGATAGAAGGGCACAGCTGTGTACGTCCAGGCACTGGCAGGATCGCATTGCTCATATGTGATCTTAAACAAGTCATTTGACTTCCAAGAGCCTCAGTTTCCTTGGTTGTCAAGTCAGAATAAGGTATTTTTTTTAGATCCGATATATTACTGTTCAGTTTGTGGAAGTATTTTAAAAACTGTAAGGCATTCTTCCTACCGTCCACTCAAGAACAGAGCCAAACAGTGTTTTTACCAAAGCTTGTCCTGTTCTTTGAATCCAGTCCTACAGTTTTTTGCGCTTACATATGATCCTTCCGCTGTTCTAAAAAAGGGAGAGAGAAACGAGGTTTTTTTTCTGTCCTTAGCCTTATATTCTTTCCTGCAATTGTCTGGTGAAGCAGCTTCGTTAACTGCAAGAAAACGAAAGGTTTGGGCACCTTTGGAAATTGGTGTTGGCCACTGGGCTTTCTGAAGACCCCTTGTGTGGTCCTCGTCTGCCTTAAAGGCTAGCTTCAGTGTGCCAGAGTTTTCTGTATGCTCTTTGGCAGGGTGATCCCAGACGGCAGCCATCACTAGTTTCCTAAATCGTGTTTCCCTTGTCTTCTTTCCAGAATCTTTAAATATTAGTTAAAAATGCTGAAGGTGGTTTCTTTTCAGTAATTTTTTTTAAATGCTAAAAACCCATGTATTGCAAAGATAAAATATTAAGCTTGGCAAGACTTTTCCAAATGCTTCTGTTCTAACAGGAAATGTGTTTAGGTTAGTACACTGAAGCCCTAATTCGTTGCCCTGAAAGCATGTTTCTTTGTTGTATGACCTGGGGCCTAAATGTGAACACTGACTGGGTGGTGTGGTACCCTTAAGAACAGGGGCCTATATTTAAATAAAGTTTAAATCCCTGATGTCACTGGGATTTTCTGTCTGGTCCCTTCTGAAGTGGAATTTCTCTCAGTCACATGAAGCTGATCACCTTCTATTTGTAAAGGCAGAAATGAGCGTGTGAAGTGACCTTTCCTGCTGGCTGTCTCGAAGAAACATTTGTCTAGTTATAAATTTGGGAAATTTTCTGATTCTCGCTCACTCACACTTCTTATCCCCTCAGTTCTTCATCTGAAAGTTTCACCCTGCATAAGTCTGGATAAAGTACTACCCTGTAGTGTCTTTGATTAGTACTTCACTGACCCGGTTTTTTGTTTCTGTTTTATTGTTTTTCTTAGATTCTCCTATTGACCGGAATTTTTGTAATGAAGGATCAATGAATATATATAAAGTGTTTGAAGCTTATTTATTCTCTAATCCACCTTGAACTCCAGAATCAAAATGCTATTATACTTGCTTTATAAATGGAGAGGAGCCCTGGTGGCACAGTGGTTTAGAGCTCAGCTGCTAACCAAAAGGTCAGCAGTTCGAATCCACTAGCTGCTCCCTTGGAAGCCCTATGGGGCAGTTCTGCTCTGTCCCATAGGGTCACTATGAGTCAGAATCAACCTGACGGCAGTAGGTTTTGGTATAGATAGAGAAACTGGGACACAGAAAGTTCAAAATAGAAGGTGCATTAAAGTTTATGTCATCAAGCCTCCCCGTTTTATAGGAGATGAAGGACTTGTCCAGAGTGGAAGAGTCCTTTGAGAAAAGAGTTGTATTAAAACTAGGCATACAGGAACTTTACCATGAGGTTGGGATGGGGAGGGTTTGGAGGGTGATGTTTTAAAAAAACTCTTATGGGCAATCAGAAGCACATAGAAAGAGTAGCATAGCTGGTAATCAAGGGAACTCACTGTAAGATCTCAGCTGACATCTCAGCTTGGCCACTTTGGAGCTTTATCTCCTTGCTTCAGGAAGCTACTTAACCTCTCTATACCTCTGTTTTCTCATTTGTAAAATTGGACCAATAGTTTCCACCTCATCAGTTCATTCTGTGCATTAAACAAGATAACGTATATGAAGTGCCGGGAACAGAGTAAGCCATCAATAAGTGTCCATTGTCGTCATCATCATCACTGTTATGATCACTTTCACGCAGCTTTTTATTAGTTTTCTCAGCATTAAAGTAGAACCAATCATGTTACCTGCTCACAGGGCTTCTGTCTGAAATGAAGTAATACATACAAAGATCTTAGAAGAGTAGCTGACACACAGTAAAAAAAGTTCACAAAATTCTAGCTTCTATTATGATAGTGACTGTAGTTATTATAATTATTATTATCAGCAGCATTGTTTTACTTTAAAAAAAAGGCAAATAGTCTGTATCTTCTCATCCCAGGAAATGGTCTGTACCTTCTGCTGTGCCAGGAAAATAATGCTGGGGGTCAAGTCAGTCAAGTATTCTTTGAATCTAGGTACCTTGGGTCTGAAATGGGTTAAAGGGGCATTACATTTCCTAGAATGCCTTAGTGTAGTTGTATTTAGAAGGGACTCCAACTGAAGAATTACCCCAAAGCCTGAATGATGGCAGGGATTTTCCACCACACTGACCCTCAGCACAACCTGCATCTATTCAGGATAACCTAGCCCCGTCTGGCATCAGTAGACACTGATTGTCAGGTGACCTCCGCTGTAACTCCCACATCACTTGTCTGTCTGTGCCCATGGCGGTCAGTCCCACCTCTGTCCACCTCACTGCCCTATTGGTGGTCATTCTGTAGCGCTGGGTCTGTGTGACTCTTCACGCCCCCAGCAGTTTCCCTCTCACTTGGAAACTTCCCTGCCTCTCAGCTTCATTTTTCGGATCCTCATCCCTTAAGCTATGTCTTTAAGAATATAATCAGGTAGAATCTTTCTGGGCTTAAATTTACAGTTTTATAACTATCAAGTTGACCTTTGAAGTTCACATATTTGCATTTTCCTTTTCCTGAGCTCAGCTTTCTATTTCTATTTTGCTATTTTATTGCACATACCTCTTTGGGGAAAAAGGCAGGTTATAAATAAATTAAAAGCCTCACTCCAACATATAGAAGCTATAAGCTTCCCATTTTCTTATTTGAGCACTATTAAAATTGGTGCCAAGACCGTTTAATAGCATTTATATGTTATTGAAAAGTAAAGCAACAAGGAACACAGGCTCCTGCTGAACCTGAGAAGGAAATAAGCACCTCAGGAATGGTACTTGTGGCTCACTGGGTACAGATCCATGTGTCATACACAAATACAGTTTACTTTAATAGTTTGCTATCTCTTCACTCATCTTAAACACCTTAAGGTATTTGGAAAGGGAGAAAGAAATAAAACAGATGAACCTGCTGAAATTTGGGCTGGAACAGTAGTACTTCATTTTGATTGATGCTTTTACAACCTTATCTCCTAGATAAAAGCTACTGTAAACAAAAGCCTACCTAAACTGATTATATTTAAAGGAAGTGATACCCACCTGTGTATAGCTATTAGCTCCCAGTGCCAAGGCTTCAAACTGGTTCAGAAAGGTTCAGGAAAGGTCCTATAATTGCCCATATAAACAAGGGCAGCATATGTGTTACATAGCAACCAAATCTGTTGTCCGTTGGATTTTGACCCAAGTAGGAAACAGCTGTGCCCCACTCAAAGATGGCAGCCAACCACACTACTTTAAATGTGTATCACTCATCACAGTCCTGCTAACAATCCAATCTCCTGTATCAAGCTCCTGCAATTTTTGGGATCCATGCAGGAGATTGGATTATTGGCAGGACTATGGGGAGCGACACACATTCAGAGCTGCACGGTTGGCCACCACCTTTGATCAGGACACAGTTGTTTCCTACTTGGGTCACAATCCTAAGGGCAACAGATTTGGTTGCTATGCAATGCATATGCTGCCCTTGTTTATGTAGGCAATTACTGAACTGTTCCTGAACAGTTCCAGACTGGTTTGAAGCCCTGGCTCCCAGGTATTTACTGTTTCTTTATAGAAGCCAATTCCTACCTGCCACCTCAACCACCAGTAGCATCACTTCCAGGGAATAGGACTCTTGGTTTCTACCAGGCTTTAAACTGTACCATCATCTCTCCCATAACATCCTGGAAAGCATACATGCCTAACAGCAAAACCTCTGATAGTTATCAGAAGTATATATGGTAGAGAGAAAAGTTCCTGGGTGATGCAAACAGCTAAGCACTTGACTGCTAGCCAAAAGGTTGGCAGTTCAAACCCACCCAGGGGCGCCTCAGAAGACAGGCCTAGCAATCTGCTTCAGAAAGTTCACAGCCATGGAAACCCTATAGAGCAGTTCTACTCTGCATACACGGGGTTGCCATGAGTCAAAAGCAAGTCCACAGCAACTAACAACAACGTGGTAAAGAGGTAACAGCCAAAGGTTTTTTGTTGTTTTTTTTTTTTTTTTCCAAACTCATGATAGCACTTCTGGAAGTGGAAAGCGAGAGAGGAGGACTCTAATGTATTCATTCATGCATTCATACATTCGCTCAACAGATGTTTATTAACTGACTTCTGTGCCCCACTGGAATGCAGACTGCCCTCATGGAGTTTACATTCTAGAAGTGTTTGATAACTGCAAGGTAAAATTATCCATATTTTCTTTTTTCAAAGAATCATATTCTTTGATTGCTTTACCTTACTTGTCCATTTTTCCTGATGACTTAGACAGTTCCAACTTCTAATTGGTTCTTACGCTTTCCAGCATTTGCCTTTGTAAATCTGTAAAATTGGGAGGCTTGCTTTTGGGGGTTGTGTTAGTTAGCCAAAGAGATTTTCCTTATCATGAAATATTTATTGTGAATAAGACAAAATTTTTAACTACCCTTTTAGAGCAAGCTGGGATCTGACATACCTGAAGCATTATGTCACATTTGGTTAATGATAGATTTATAGGCTATGTATCAGACTTAATCCTTTAGTTACTTGACTTTGCCAAGGATGAAAATTCCAATAATTTTTTTTATCTTAAGCAGACATTTATATATCCAAAACTCGTAAATCTCTTTGAGCCTTGAGATAAACATCTGACTGAACTCTGGGTTACCCTGTGATATTTTAAGAACCGAGCCAAGGAAATAGGAGAAAGACCCTATTCCTCTATACCTAATGGTAAAAGCCCATGAGTTATGGTGTTGGCGAAGAGTATTGACTACACCATGGACTGCCAGAAGAACGAACAAATCTGTCTTAGAAGAAGTACAGCCAGAATGCTCCTTAGAAGGGAAGATGGAGAGACTTTGTCTCATGTAGTTGGAAATGTTATCAGGAGGGACCAGTCCTTGGAGGAGGACATCATGCTTGGTAAGGTAGAGGGTCAGCAAAAAAGAGGAGGATGCTTGATGAGATGGATTGACAAAATGGCTGGAACATAGCAATGATTGTGAGGATGATGCAGACCGGCGTGTTTCGTTCTGTTGTACATAGGATACCTATGACTTAGAACCGACTCTGTAGCCCCTAACAACAGCAACCTGTTAGAAATACATATGGGGGCAAGCAATATTTATATAATAAAGGTTTATTTAATTTTATAGTACTTTCTAATATTCATAAAGTTGGAAGTGAAAAGTTTAGAAATAATCCCAAAATTTATCAAAGTGTGTCCATCCTAGACTAAGTGGCCAACACCAGAATGAACTATAACACTGTTAGCCCGGGCTTTGCCGACCTGATGATCACTATCCATTAGGGTTGTCATATCAATTATATATTCTCTGGCATCAAACACTAAATCAGCTGAAATGATGGGTTTGCCTTTGGCATGTTCCCCCAGGGAAATAACTGAGAAACATGTAATAATTCACACAACCAATTTTGTAAGCTACCCCAACTTTTGAAAGAAGGCTGGGGTATAAATCCTACATAGATAGGATATGATTTGTACCCAAGGTCAGCCCGAAGTGTGCCCTCACTCTTAGTACTTAAATGTTTTTAAAGTAAACATGGCCTTGGGCACTTAGTTGCTTTTAGGTTTTCTGTTTCTTTCACTGCATTTGGGTATTTCTCTCTTCTTCCCATTTTGAGAATGAGTACTGCCCACCCCGTGAATCCTCTTTTGAAACAAAACCAGGACTATGGTATTTAAACACATCCTCCAGTTCACAGCTAAATAATCAAAATGTAAAGATGGTTCCGACCCCACCGCTCCTGTGTCTCTACCCCAATCACACCGTTCAAACCCCTCCCCAAATAATGAAAATATCATGGAGAAAATTAAAAAACATACGTACAACAAAGCCGAAAACTCACCTTTTCTAGGAAGACTTCTAGAATAGTCCCATGTCATTGCTATAAATATTCTTGTTCTGTATACCCTTTGGCATTTGTTTAACCAATCGGTAACTTATATTTTACACTTATGTGAATAAATTTGTTCTTATGTTATTAAAATTGAAGTTCTAAGCAACTAAAGAAGAGGACCCTGTCTTTCGTGGCTTGTGCGCCATGCAGGATTAATACACAGGCCTGTATATAGATTCTTAACAGGTGAATGCAGAGGGACTGGCCGATTTGCCAAGAGCAGTCATTTCTCCCAGAAAGCAGATTAAAGGCCACAGACTAAAGACAAAATATTGTCTGTCTTTGTTTCCTGTTCTACCCATCTCGGTTTTTCTCTTCTGAGGAGAGATTTACGATAGGCTGGAAAGACTAAGTATGACGTCTGAGTATACCCAACGCAGGACAAAGTGAAGTCGAAATTAAGCACTTTTCCAGGTAATTTCATGTTGACATGAAAATGCCTAGTTAGGTAAACACCAAGGAAGGTTTCAGGTGGTTGCAGTTGCCTATTTATATACATTTATAAACATTTAAATTTTCTTCAAAATAATGTATTTCCTATTTATTTTTCACGTGGCATAAAAGCATAAAGTGAATCAGTATTCATAATAGATATTTTACATTTTTAGTTCTCAAAATTATGGAAAGTGAGTTGATGTTACAGAGAGAGAAATTTGTGTTTTTAATAACCCAGGTAGATCCATGAACTGACTTATATAATCGTAACTAGGGTTCTCTTTCTCTAGTCATTTCATTTTGCAAATACAGATATGCCAAGCAAAAGAGTAAATGAAACAACCAAGTAATCATATTTATTTCATCTTTAGATACTACTAGAAAAAGTATATTTGCATTGTGTATTAAATTGACCATAGTGCCAGAACCTTACAATGGTATATTACTTGATCACTACTCTATTATTATTGTACACACATTTACACACAGGCATAAATACATACATGCTTTGCGTATAAACATGTGCAAGCATATTTCACTTGGACTGAAAAGTTATTTACAACTGTCTAGAGATACATACAACAGTGATTAACAAGTGCATAACCAATCTACAACACACAGATTAAAACTAAATAAACAGTGTAAGAGTTTATTTTAAAACAAGTACAAGATGTTTTATATTTCTCCTCTGTCCTGAACTGTGTGTTTGAAAATGCATTGTTCATAAAAAACACATGCAAGCCTTTTTGATGGTGAAACAATCAACTTCCAACAGCCACATGTCTGTACACATCCTTAAAAGTTAGCACAGACCCCACACGGCAATCCAAAATGAAAAAAATGTATGTGTGTGTGTGTGTGTGTGTGTATGATTCTCTGCTGTCCCCTTTTTAGAGAAGGAGTTTTCTATTTGCTTATTAATTAAAAAAGGAGCCCTGGTGGCGAAGCGGTTATGCACTCAGCTGCTAACTGAAAGGTTGGCAGTTCGAACCCACCAGCCACCCCGCAGGAGAAAGATGTGGCAGTCTACTTCCATAAAGATCACAGCCTTGGGAACCCTATGGGCCAGTTCTACTCTGTACTATAGGGTTGCTATGAGTCGGAATTGACTCGCTGGCAATGGATTTCGGTTTTTGGCTTGGTATTCATTGAAATAAAAGACTTGGGTGGGGAACATTGAAATCAATACAACTAAGTTTTGTTTTCATTATTTTTATTGTCATGAAGACACTGGTGCACAAGAAACTTGACTAAAGTCATTTCATAGTTGACTTGTCACCCATCAATTTAAAATCATTTGCTTTATTGACATGATCTAGATTTGTATTTTAGGATCCTAGTGCATTGAATATTCTTTTTTATGTAATCATGGTAATTTAGCTCATTTCGAAGAGAAGTATTAGATCTATTTCTTGAGCTTCCCTTATCCTGAGTAGAGACAAATTATGTATTAGTATATGAATTCCACCACCCTCTACCTTCATATTATATTACTAAACAGATGTAAAACCATACTTATTTTTTTTAATATGTAGTGATTTTCTCAGAGTTGGAAACAGAGAGAAGCCAAGTTAATACTGCAAACATAAGATACATCCCTATTCTAGAGATTTGAGGAACACAAATGGGCCTTTGGGGTTCACAGTATCAACCCTGTATTGCAAATCCAACACTTCTTTTTTGGGAAAACAAATCTCCACCTGGTGTGCTTACTTAGATCTGCTGGTTCCATCGGTTTTCCTCATAACTTATTCCAGCCGTTTTTTTCCATTTATGTGAACAGGCTGTGGCAGGGTTCTGGATTTACTCCTCTTTCCTCGTGTTTAGATTCTGCCCCATAACTTCTGAATCCCTTCACAGCATGAAACATTTCTCTCCTTTGAACTTTATGTAGCGATCCTGTAATTCTCATCGCTTAGCTTACTTCCACCTGATTGTCAAATGCTTTAAATACGCTTCCTCAAATTTAATCATTTCAGTTTCTTTTGCCTGAATTATAGGTGGCTTTTCCATATACTTCCCGAATGTGGTGACACTTAACTTGAAACGAGTAGCTAGATAAACGTTTTAGTGTAAGACTGTCAACTACACAGTTAGAAGAATCACTCCCTGTAGGCAGGTAGGTCCCAAACTCATATACTGGGCTTTTGATTAGTCACCTTGCTTCTGGGACTCTGCTCTTCTCTCTTTTCCAGGTGTTGTAAATATTTTTTAGAGTTGGATGGCTGTTGTAAGTTCCTGTGTAAATACAAGGTATAATGAGAGGCAGATAGTTGTTAAGAGTACAAGCCATAGAGCCAGACTTCTTGGGTTCAGAGGCTGGCCCTGCCACTTGCGAACCACGAGACCCTCTGTGCCTCAGTTTCTTCATCTGTAAAATGGGAATAATTATAGTGCCCCCCCCATAGGATTATTGTGAGTGTCAAATTAGCCCATGCATGTAAAAATGTTTGAAACTGCCTCTCACATAATAAACATTCAGTAAATGTTGGTTGCATCTTTGTTGGTGATAATTTTGTAATCATATTACTTTATGTGTTTCGACATCAACTTTATAGACACAGTGACTGGTCAAGGACCCTCTGAAATTTGTGGAGATCTAAGAGTTAAAATGACTTCAGGAGACCGACCAGGGAGTTAGGTTATTGAAGCTAATTTAGCAAAAGGATATTTGACGGTGTGGTTAGAGAGATCTAAGTTCCTGCATCTACTTTTCATTTCAGTACTCTCTGAAGAAGATACCTCAAGGGAAAGTATAATAGAAAGCTAATAGTCTTCTCTCTCGATAACTAAAAATACCATCCGTATAATTCCTGCATTAGAGGGTAATACAGAGGCATGGCAAGGAAGAGGGAGTATTTTGTTTTATAGTTAAGAGAGTAAGCAAGCCCTTCCTTAATCGTATATTTAGGGACCCAAATTTTCTGTACCTTTGAGTTCCTCAGAGGGTCATAGAAAACCTTGGATTGAGAGGCATGATTTTTACCTTCTATCATTTTCTGTCAAATCTTGGTACTCTAGAATCCTCAGAAACTAACTAAAGATAGCCAGATTTTTGTGGAAAGCCAAGAACTATCTTGTTGAAGTACCATTTTTGAAATATTCTTGTGACAGTCTTTTAAAAATATATTACAGGTTCCACCACCTTTTAAATCTAAACAAAACGTTACCAGCATCTATTTTTCCTGTACTGTCTTTAGCACCTAGTGAGATTGACAAAACCTCTTTGCCTGAACCCCAAACACCCTTGGGCTTACACAATTAGAGTTTTTTTAAACATCTCTTCACGGGTTGTCAGCAGTCACTCACCTTGTCAGGCAGTGTGTTCTGCCTGTGACCAGGCTCCTGTGCTCTGTCTCCATCCCCTTCAAATTTGCAGCTTCAGAAATCCAATGACCAAGCTTAACACCAAAACCACAGAACTGAAATTCTTCATTTCATAGATGATTTCTGTATCTCTTTTAGGTAACCCAGGAGTCTTATATGCAGCTGGGAGGGGCACTGATGTATATAGCAAGAGGCTCTGCTAGTATAAAAGCACAAAGTTGCTTAATTGAGATTTGCCTTGATGAAGAGTTTCTACTTATTGATACCAAAAAAAGAAAAAAAAAACCCGTTGCCGTCAAGTTGATTCTGACTCATAGCCACCTATAGGACAGAGTAGAAATGCTCCATAGGGTTTCCAATGACTGGCTGGTGGATTCAAACTGATGACCTTTTGGTTAGCAGCCAAGCTTTTAACCACTGTGCCACCAGGGCTCCTAAGTAGGTATAAATTCTGGGTGTGATTTTAACTGAAAAAGCCAATCTACACCCAACAAGCCTCTTCAAACTGCATATGTAAAGAATAACATGTGATTTATACTTAAACTCACATCTGTAATACACATCTGTATTAGTTATCTATTCCTATATAACAAATTATTCCAAAACTAAGTGACTACAAATAACACACATTATTATCTCACAATTTCTGTGGGTCAGGAATCTGGGCACAGCTCAGCTGGGTCCTCTCTTTCACAGTCTCTCACAGGTTGCATTCATGGTATCGGCCCAGGGTCTGCAGTCTCATCTGAAGGCTCGACTCTGGAAGTATCCACTTCCAAGCTTACTCAGGGGTTGTTGGCAGGATTCAGTCCCTCATCCACTGTTGGACCGAGGGCCACAGTTCCGCACTGGCTGTTAGTGACAGGCTACCTTCAGTTCCTTGCCACTTGGGTTTCTGCCATGTGGTAGTTTGCTTCATCAAAGTGTACAAGCAGAGAAGGCAATAGAGAATCTCAAAGCAAGGTGAAAGTCACAGTCTTCTGTAACCTAATCACAGAAGTGACATCCTATCACTTTTGCTGTATTCTGTTTGTTAGAAACATGTCACTAGGTCAAGCCCATATTCAAGAGAAAAAGATTACACAAGGGTGTGAATACCAAGAGGCTGGGGTCACTGGGGCCATAGAAGCCCACTACCACAATATCTCTCTGCAATTCTTAGTTGCAACTCAGAAAGACTCCACAACCACCACCACTGTGGGTGTTCTTTCATTGCTACTGTTGCCCAATTTTATCTGAATGTTTCTCTTCTGTACCTCTCACTTTATAGATGACGGTGGTAAGACTGCTCTCTGTAGAGTGGGTCCTAGATAGGGCCTGGTATAGTAGCTAAGTGTTTTTTCTTCTAGCTCATTTTTCACCGAGAAGGTGAGCCTTATGTTTAGGAACAATTATTGACAAATTTGCTAAGCATTTTCACACATCTATAAATATGTCTTAGTGTTACCCATAACTTGGAGTCTCACTGTTCACCTGGACCTAAATCATCCGTTCATGGGAAGGGGTGGAACTTTCCAAATCTGACGCTCTTTAAAACAGACAAAAATTTTGCTAAGCCCCCTGGGTGATAACAGCTGCGCTCTTAGAATCCGTGTATTTAGAAAATACGTAATGACAGAAAGCCACTGTGGATCCCCGTTAAATCATCTACATATTTAAAATAAGATTTTTTTTTTTTTCTGTCTGAGGACAGTGCTTGGTGTACATAAAGATCTCTTGCAGTGACTTCACAACACCTCATGGATCTCTGACAAGATTAGGAACCTCTGAGTTAGATCCCCGGGGCAGGAAATAAAACTCAAATGCTTATAGGGGCCAAGTGCAACATAAATGAGCAGATTAGGCAAGAAAAGAAATGTGTCCTCTGTGCTCAGGTTATCTGTGCTTTCTCATATTTCATAGAGCTGTGACTATGGAGAATGGGCATCTACAATAAGAAAGTCTATAGTGCAGGCATGGCAGTCGAAGGAACCTGGCCGTGAGCCTGTGCCTCAGGGAGTAACAGAGTGGTGGGGGCTGCAGCAAACCTGAGGACATGTGTCCTATCTCAAAGGGGCAGCTGTTACTCAATTCCAACTGATTGTTACAAAATCAACCGATTTCTCAAGAGGAGCTGAAAGTGCAGGATTTTGTGTGAAAATACCCAAGTTTTATATGTTAGCTCAATTTTAAAAAATGGATGAAAGCCCAGCCCAGCCTTCATTTAAAAGACCCAGTCATAGAGATGTCACTATTTTCCAAGGCAGCTCACTTCATTTTTTTCAAAAGCTTCAGTTGTAGAAAAAATTTTATTCATGTCGAATCTGTATGTGATTCTGGCTGCTTTCCAACATTGCCCTGCCTCTTCGCTCAGCATCTACAGCCTGAATCCCACTCCTCATCCCCAAGAGCACTCTAAGAACCAGGATATGGTGAGCGTGTTACCAACATAAGTGCTCATTTCTAGGTCAGACACACTCTGTAATTCTGACAGTTCCTCAGATACCCAGGGTTCTCCTCTGGACTAGTTCCAGACTGGTGACCCCAGAATGCTCTGAAGTACACCCTAGACATGGTCTAGCCAGAGCGAAGGGCGTCTCCTCTCCTTCTGGTTACACTCTGATACTACATATCACCCTGTTTAGGAAACTGATCACCACATCACAGACCCTCCAGCCAGGTTGCCTGGGCTCTAGAACTGGCTCTTCTTCTACCTTTTAGCTGTGAGACCTTGGGCAAGCTACTTAATTGCTCTATGCTTTGGTGTCTTCATTTATAAGGTGGGGGCAATGATTGTACCTACCTCATAGGATTGGCAAGAGAATTAACTGAGTAAATATATGTGGTCAGAAAGGTGTCTGGCATGTAGGAAGTGCTTTATGTTAATGATTAGTGTTGTGACTATTATTACTATCTCTGTGACCCATAAGTATGTTATTAGTGTACTCATTCTGATCACTAATAAAAATGCAAAGCCATGGCAGTGGCCAAGTCCTGTCAGCACACCCTCTGCCTGACTGCCACTGATTGATTGACCAACTGCAAAGCTGTCTGATGCTATTATTACTAACCTTGTGTTCTCCTTCTTGTCCTGGAGAATATCTGCCGTCGTGTGCCAGGCGCTGTGCTAGGCACGGAGGACATGAATGTAAATAAAACCTGTCTTCGTCCTCAGTGGGCAAAAAGTGCAAGAAGACAAATGGTGAAACGGAGGGGTAATCCCTAGGAGACAGATATGGCACAAAACCCACAAAAGGTGCCGAGCTTTATTTAGTTCCACAGTCTCACATTTAATTTCTCTACATACCCTAAAATGGAAGGAAACCAAAGAACACATTTTGAACACGTTTATAAGGTCGTCATTTTTTATGAGGAACTTCAGCATTCATACCCTCAAGGTCATGGCTCTTGACTTTCACCTCCCTTTATTTGAAGAGGTATTTGTTTTGTTTTGCTTTTTTTTTTTTTTTGCTAATTTGGTAGTATATTATCTGCAAGCAAAATTATTTGTTCGAAACTCACTGGCATTCCAGTGGCTGCTCCACAGGAGTCTCTAAAATCCATTTGATCTTATTCTTTGGCACGAGTGTAGTAATCTTGACATGATGGTAAACCTTGAAATGTCTTTGCAGAATCAATTCACATACCCGTAGACATCCCATTACTGAGCGTCCCTGGGCTCGTGAGGAGGGCTGTAACTCCAATAGCAGACAGACCCCTTTGCTTTACACATTCCCTCAGACCCAGGGACTCAGTTTTCTTCTAAACACTGTTAACAGAGCCTCTTTGATTTTTATTGGTCACAAAGGTTATATTTGCCTTCCCGGTGATCTCGTTCTTGTCCAGTGGTGCCACAGTAAATGGAAATAGTCATCACAAAGGTGAGATTGCCCAACCCATAACCATGCACTTGACCTACATAAAGCTTTGCTGGGGTCTGTTTTCTTCCTTTCAGAAGGATTGCCACCATTGGATCATTTGCTTTTTTTCAAATTACCAATCAAAATGGTCCCTTCTGTTATTTTCACATCATCTAGGAATTGATTATACAAAGTTGCTCAATTGGCCAGCCTCTTCAAAAACCGATATGTTGCTGAAAAGTTATCTTGGCAGCCAGGGGCGGTCATCCAATAAGCAAGGTAAGCACGGTGTGAAATTGTACAGATTAGTAAACCAGCACAAGTAAGCTCGTGCATAACCTTGCTTACCAGGTCATCCACCCCTGCCAGGGATTATAAATTTAAAAAGAGGTTTTGATTCTGTAGGAAGGTGCCATGGGGCTGGGAGAGAGACAGAGGCCAGCCATACCTAGAAACAGAACCTTTGATGTGGTGACAAAACATGCAGTTGTTCACTACAGACGACCTGGTCAGCAAGGTAAGCACCGTGCTTTCCTTGCCTATTGGGTAATCTGCCCTGGTTTGCAGCATCTGATAATCTGGGTCCTGAGCTGTTGGAGAAATCTCAGAAACACACTGAAGTAGGTGTCAGGGCCAGGTCTTGCTCTGCCATTAAATCCCCAAGCTTGTCACCCTCAAAAATCCCTATTGTTTTTGTCACACAAAGACCTTGTACTTTGAAAGCCTCTGCCGACCAGTCTCCATTTACACAGGGAAGTTGTGTTTCCTCCGTTTGAATCAAGCACATACTGCCAATCAACTTTTGAGCTGCACGACAGAGCTCGTGTCACCTCCTAAGTTAATATAATTCCATCCAAAAGCTAAGAAACACAAAGACTTAGATAGATGGGAGAGCCTTATTATGAGTCACTGCTAAATATAATTCCAGGATCCGTGTTACAATCTTCAGGGGGTCCTGGTCGTGCACCACTCTGCGAAATGTTCAGATTCCCAGTCTTACAAAACCTTCCTGGGTTGCAGATTTTATCCGTTGCCTCGCAAGTGAAACAAGTCCATTTTCTTGAGCATCAAGGTGCTCCCGAGCCTGGCTTTTCTGCCTAGAAGATGCCATTTTCGTGAAGAGCTGTCATACTCCGTGTTCTGTGGCTTATGATTTAGCTGTTCGGGGAAGCACACGCTGCTCTTGCTCTGAGTGCTGGTGATATGTGTTTTTGTTTTATTAAATCTTTAAAATACTGGACTGGTTGTTTACGATCCCCATATATTCTTTTGTTCTTGTCAGCGACTGGTTAGATCACATTTTCTTCTTCCTTTATAAAAATAGTAGTGCCTTTCTAAAGAATGTCATGGTCTCCAGAACGGCTGCAGCTGGAGGAACGTGTGGAGCTTAATGTTAGCTCGGCCGAGGCTATGATTCACACATGCTTCGCCGACGGGAAGGTTTCAGGCTTCCCTGACGTGGGCCACAGATGTGCACGTCTTCCTGCTCTTCCCAGCCTCGTTTGACAAATCTGAGATCATTGGGTACTCATCACAGAGCCCTTTGTAAAATAACGGTACCAAAGAGTGTATGTTTCACTTGCAGACAACTGTGATTAAGTTACTAGGAAACCCTGGCTGGGTTACATGGAAGCAAGGTCTCGTCCAGGTGTGAGCTTCCCCCGTGTGCATATGAGCACTAGGGCACACACAGTCTGTGCCACAAGTAGCCTAATTCTTCTAGCCTCTTTGAATACTCTTCCTCGGAGATGCTGGGAAAGAAGAGAGCGTCTTCAGCCAGTCCCGAATTCAGGTAAATCTCGCAGGACCTGGTGCTCCAGGACTTCTCATTGTACCCACCGGCTGCATCCCCTAGAGCAAGTTCAGTTGATGCTACCATCTCCTGGTTCTCTCTCTTGAGGGAGGGGACTCAAAAAGTTTCAGTTAATCTGGAATACAACCGGAGAGTGAATCCCTTACTGATGTGTGTCCCCAAATAAACCATTACCTGACATCCAATTGAACTCATTCCTGCCCATCCAGTGTCTCTCAGCCCATCCTGTGCCGTTCGTTTTGGCAAGTACACTACAAAGTACACTACAGCCTGTAATAAATCATGGAAGGAAGAAGCTCCTCGGCCGAGCGTGGTTCAGCCTGCCCTGATGTTCGAATACAGAAAGCAGTTCTCTTTTTAGATATCCTTTTACTAACCCGACATTCATAATTTATGATTTCACTGTAAAATTCCTGCAACCCTACACCAAAAGTAGTGCTGCCCTTTAATTAAGTGCTCTCAGTAGGAAAACCGTGGAGCCGATGTGCAGAACCTTCGCCGCGCGCGCGGTGATTGATGGTGGTTACATCTTTATGAACCCAAGCCGAAAGGTCTCAACTTCCTGTTGGGCGCAGGGGCCTATAGGGCCGCTTCCTGAGCCTGCTTAGCAGGGATCAGTCGCTGCCAGCAAAATCGGAGATAACTCGGAGGCACGATTTAGAAACGTTGAGGTTTTCAGCCTGCGCCTGTCTATGCTTTGTCACAGGCCTGAGTGTCATCATTCCTCATTTTCAGGGTAGGAACCTACGACCAGGCTTCATGCTGCATCCACACTCACAGGGGTGATGAGGCAGAAAGTCAAGGTTGGGGAGAAGGTCTCTCCGAGGGATCCCCATGAGTCACATGGGATTTTTTTTGAAAAACTGGAAAGAAAGGATGACAGGAGTGACTTCTGGCCCTAGTAGTGCATGAATGAATATTAAAGCCAGAAAAGGACCTAAAACTGTCCCATTTTTTTAATTAATTTTGAAACTTTTTTTTTTTTTTCTTTGTTGAAAATAAAGTGGGAAAAAAACCCTTTGCTGTCAAGTCGATTCCAACTCATAGCGACCCTATAGGACAGGGCAGAACTGCCCCATAGGGTTTCCAAGGAGCAGCTGGTGGGTTCAAACTGCCAACCTTTTGGTTAGCAGTCGAGCTTTTAACCACTGCACCACAAGGGCTCCTTTTTGAGAATAAAAAAACAAACCCACTGCTGTCGAGTCGATTCCGACTCATAGGGACCCTACAGGGCAGAGTAGAACTGCCCCACAGAGTTTCCAAGGAGTGCCTGGTGGATTCAAACTGCCGACCTCTTGGTTAGCAGCCGTATTCCTTAACCACTGCGCCACCAGGGTTTCCTAGTTGAGAACAGGCAAGTTTAATTGTTAAGATAGTACCACTAAATGATGGGAGTCCCTGGGTGGTACACAGGGCTACACCCTTGGCCACTAATTGAAAGGTTGGAGGTTTGAGTCCACCCAGAGGCTCCTCAGAAGGAAGGCCTGGCAATCTACTTGCAAAAATTCAGCCATTGATAACCCTGAAACGAAGGGGGTTGCCAGGAATCGTAAACGACTTGATGGCAACTGAGTTTGTTTTGCCAGGAATCGTAAACAACTCGATGGCAACTGAGTTTGTTTTGTTTTGAATGGTAGGACACTAAAATCCCAAAACTTATGCTTCCGAGCTTAAGTTACCTTAAGCTCATCACTGTGTCTACTTTGAAATGTAATTAGGATAGTTGCTATATTTGCAGTACTATGACTTCCTTGCAAAAAGAGAAGAAATCCATCCAAGGTGGAAATACTTTTTTTCTTGGTATAAATTCAGCTACTTCAGTCATAATCGTAGCAACTAAAATGAAAGCTTTGTGCAATGCAGACGTTTAATTATTTGGGAGAATACATATCGATGCCTCAAAAGTGACTTTTTTCTGGAGCTGTGTGGTAGCTGTATGAATGTTATTTTCTCGCCTTTTGCAGATTTGGGCCTGGCTTAGTCATCTATTGGTATGGCTTTATCCAGGAGCTGGACTGTAACCGGGAGAGGGGTATCCTGCTCAAAGCCTGTTTCCCCACGGACATTGTCACCTTATGCCATAGCACAGCTTGACCCTGAAGATCCTGGAAGAGAAGCTGGGAGGAAAAGGTGAATCCGGAAGCAATTTTACTTTCCTGCAGTGTAAACTCCTGGCAACATCTGCCCTGAACTTCAGCTGAACTCTTGCTGCCTGGGGTCACGCTACTGCCTCGCTAGACAAACATATCGGGAGTTTCTGTCTTCCTTCATCCCTTGCTGATGTGAACAGCCAAGAACTACAGACACAACCCACTCATTATCAGCATTTCTGTCTCTGTCAAACAGTTAGTTTACAGATAGTCATAATCTTTCTTCCTTCCGGATGGTTTCTCCTTGTGTACTGAACAAAGGAAAAATGTAGAGCCTGAAAGGTGTGATTTTTCAGTTCTCCTCTCAGTTACCGAATCACCCTCTGATTTTTTTCTCTAAGGCCCCGTTCATTATCTTTCCCTCCCCCTTCCTCTCCAGACTCCCAGATACCCAGGGTTAAGTTACAGCCTAATGGAATAAGCTAGCACGAACCTAGAAAAGCCAAAGTCTGAAACTAAATTTTTGCCCTCACCTGCAGGGCTCTGGTAGACCGAGATGGTAGCAGGAGCTGTGGACTAATTTTGTCTGGCCTTCATGGTTTCCTGGTTTCTATGGCATTAAGCCAAGCTGCAAAAATATTTTTTAGGAGAATTCCTTCTTTTTATACTCATTTAAATCTAAACATTTTACCATTATCGAATTTAAAACTGTTAGTTACACTATGTCTGGGAGCCACACTGCTACTTTGGGTTGGGGGCTAAGTAGAAGATGATCGAAGCTGAGTGGTGGCATTGAGAAGTTTATTTTTAAACATGGCTAGTTGTCAGTAGTGGTTAAAAGACAGGGCGGCTAAGCAGAAGGTCAGCGGTTCGAATCCACCAGGCGCTTCTTGGAAACCCTGTGGGGCAGTTCTACTCTGTCCTCTAGGATGGCTATGAGTTGGAATTGACTCGATGGCAACAAGTTTAGTTTTGTTTTAGTTGTCAGTATGTATGTTACCCAATACTTTTATGAGTGAAAAGTTTTTAAAAGCACATTTCTGTATACTGCTTTGTATCTGCTTTTTATATCACATAATTATATAACAACTAATGTAGGCATTAGAAATGTTGAGCTTTAGGTGAGTTAAGTGTACTAGAAATAAACCTAGCGTAATTTTTACATAAGCAAAGTAAAGGAGATTTTGTATTTCCTCACCTTAATTTATTCATTTTTTTCTACTGCAGGCCAAATTTCAGTCTAAAGCAAAGCATCAACAGATCATGTAATTAGTAAAATATTTTCCCCCATGATTTTTGAAATAATAATAAACATGTAACTTTTACAAACAACTTTAAGTTACACACATTACTTGGTTCTTTCAAAAGACTCTTTCGTTTGTACTTTGTTCATTTTGTGCCTAAGAAGGTTTATGAAGGTCGGCTGGCTGCCTTACCTTTCAAGGGACACAAACGGCGAGCCGGGTCCCGTGCTGTTGGGATTTCACTTGGCGGTGGGCTGCATTCAACAGAGAGAGGAAGAAGAGGAAAAGCTGAGGAGATGTCAGGCAAGCTTTTGTTTCAGCCTAAAGTTGGTAAGGCAAGTTTTGAGAGTGAAACGAGGTGATTTGAAACCACTGCTCTTGCTTTGATCTGGAGCGTTTACCCACGCATGCATACAACAGTTTTGTTTTAAAACATGCCTATGTATTTTCTTAACAAACAGAACCGTTGTCAAAACCCATTTTCATGGCTTGCACTAAACTGCTTTTTCTTCCTTAGGAATAAATTACATTTACCTGCACAGATGTTGAAAATCCTGTTAAACCCCAGTCAAGGATTTGTTTGTTTTACATTCAACAAATTTATGATGAGGGTGCACAAATAATTTTAAAACAAACAAACAAACAAACAAAAAAGGTGCTTGCATTATGTATTTATTCTTCTGCTGGGTGCCCTGACATAATGTGCTGTAGAAGGTGCTGGTGTTTTCCTGCCCAGGCACCACCTTGTATTCATGAATGCAGCTTTACGATGTGGCCCTTACACGTGAGGAAGAAACCAGAAAACTGTACACACTGTGATAACATTACAGCCTATTCAGAGTTCAGCTGTTTTCTACACAAAAACTAATGTGATTATTGTATCTGCTACTTTCGAATTGGAGGGTGTGGAAGAAGAAAGTAATGTTCCCCGACTGGAAGCTTCGACAGTCCTTGTTCTTTTTCTTATGTATTAAAAATGCTTATGCGCGTGCTTGTTCTTTGTTTTTTTGCTTTAGACAATACACACATCAGCCCTCGAAAATAAACCTTTTTTTTTTTCTTTTATTGCTGTTGTCATTAGAACGTTAACGTTAGAGCCAAATCTTGTTTTACGGAGCATCCTGCAAACTGTGCTAACGAATTATGTCAAGCCAGAAAGCAGGAGTGTGTATAAAACAAAAGTAAATGGTGTTCTCTCTGGCATATATAGACTTGCCAAGCATCTGCTCTCACAGACTAACAGGAGACACGTTTGGAGCATGTAGAGAGATCAGCTCAGAGCAAAACTGATCCAGGACGGATGATACTTAAGTTGACTTCATAGACCCCCTTGCACTCCCATCCCATCCCCCAAAAACAAACAATGAGGATCCTTTTTTTTTGTTCATTTGCCATCTAGTGAGGTGCCTGTCGAGTCTCCTAAACATGCATAAAATCACACATAAACGGGAAGGCTCAGGGCTCCAAAGTAGAAAGCCTTAAGGGGAAATAATTTTCTTTCAACCATAGGTGCGTGTACCTGCTCATTAACTACAAGGTTTGATTCCACCCTGGAAACGAAGATAAATTGTTGGTCTTTGGGGGGTGCATTAACTCATTCAAGCCGCTAGGGGATTGTTGAGAACCTCGGGATGAGGTAATCTACTAAATGTTCCCGGGTGGGCCACTAATTAATGCACAGCCTGAAGTGAACAGTTAATTCTCTCGCCTCTCACTAGGGAGCTACACCCATTGTTTCATTTCCTCTTTGGAACCAAGATACCTTAGCTGCCTGCTCTTTTTAACCTGCTCCCACTACAGACCTGCTGCTTCAGTTGAATTACATCTTTACTGCTGTGACATGGTCCTTCCCTTTTAGGTTTTCCCCTCTCCCTTTACTAGCCTTTGTGAGTTTCCCTCAACGGGGGCGTGTATCCTGCATTTTCCTCACTACCCATTGGCTCTTTTTCTCTCTAGAAAATGATCCTAAGAACAAAATGCATCCCATATAGGTCCTGATCCACATGGGGGCGGGGAATGCAATTGGCCTGACCTCTTTGGGGAAAAGCATACCCCAAGCATTCTCCACATGGCACAGAATTCAAGTGCATGCGTGCCACCTGACAGATCATAACACTTTTGACTAATAACAGTTTACAGGGTCACAAATATGGCGTAAGGTTTATGCCTTTAGTAAACGTTTTGGCAAAAGTCTACTACTACCCGTTGCCGTCCAGTCAATTCTGACTCGTAGCAATCCTGCAGGACACAGTTGAACTGCCCCATAGGATTTCCAAGGCTGTAAATCTTTATGGAAGCAGATTGCCACAG
The DNA here is from genome assembly GCF_024166365.1 of Elephas maximus indicus. Lineage (NCBI taxonomy): Eukaryota > Metazoa > Chordata > Mammalia > Proboscidea > Elephantidae > Elephas > Elephas maximus. The sequence continues at coordinate 19,558,315 of NC_064828.1, read as the reverse complement.
CTTTCTCCCACCGAGCAGCTGGTGGTTTCAAACCTCTGACCTTTGGCTTAGCCCCCAAGCTCTTATCCACTGTGCCACCAGGGCACCTCTTGGTAAAAGTAGCCCGTCCAGAATGTAAACTCCTTGGGCCTGTGCATTGTTGCTCAGCTGATTAAAATTATGAAGCACAGTAGTACAATGTCTGTGTGATTTAGTTAGACAGTCAGCTCAGCTCATTCATCTTAGCGGCAGCTTGCCATTTTCCATGTGGTCGGATGCGAGCAAGTTGCCTCAAAGTATAACTCTTTTGTTACAAGGATAGGAGGAGAAAAATCTCCCAGTTGACACATTCTTGATTAGGATTAAGGAACAAACCGGCTTAGAGAAGAAACTAAAAGGCAAACAACGAGAGCTGGCCAGCAACGTCACCATTTACAGAAAAGTGTCTCTCTGACCCTGTCTGTATAAAGTCATTCTTGGGTTAAGGAAGGGTCACATGTGACACAAAGTTTGGATCATCTAAATGTATTACTCAAAACTAAACTTTCTATGTATAGTAAACCTAGTCTGAACCTGGTCTGTTAAGGACATATCAGGACTCCAAAGATTAAATAAGGAAAATGGAATTATGAATTAAATAATAACCAGAACAGCTTAGGTTTCCCTTGTGTTTTTCACTTTCCTGCTATTGTTTTGAATGTGGCTGTGAGACAAAGAGCTGCCTAGGTCAAGTGCTATAAATTACAGTTTTCATACAATAGTAATCCACTAAAATTATTTCAAAGCTCGATCAAAGTACTTCAAAAACACTATTAAAACTTTTCCACAGTACAAGGGGAGGGGAAATGCCCATTTGACGCCTTAATTTGTTTCAGTGTAGCAAAGTCCGACCTTTATGTCATACCTACCTTATATAAAATCCGTCTCTTTGGCTAAAAAAAAAATCCAACTTTTTCTTATTATCATTTCCTGTATAAGGAAAGGGGATTTAAGTTTCTATCGAGCTCAGCTAGAACAACAATGCATTCGCAGTCACTTTTAATGTAAGGAAAAGATACATGTAGTAGCATTTTAAAATAAAGCATAACTTGACAGTATTTAATTGTGATCCTCAAGGTATTTATAAAGATGATGTAACCCCTCATGCCTTGGAATAAACTGGATCTCGGTGGATTTCTCTGGTATTTTAGCCATAATCATGGCAACAGATGTATTTAGTTTTTCATCCCTTTTCCCTCATCGCTTGGATTTATCTGGAGCAAAAAAAAAAAGTTTTTTTCTTTTTTTTTTATCTCATGTCATACGCAAGCATGATGGGAAGCACCCTAGTGATAGCAAAGCTAAGCAAATTCTGAGCTCAGCTATATAGATAGATAGCGCGGGGCTGCGGCAACAATGCCAGACTCAGCTAAAGACCCCTGGCACTATGTCAGGGTAATTTTTATTTTTTAAAAGGAAGGTCATTTTGAGATGCTGACATGAGATATAACCAAGTCAATTAAGTAATAACAATTGAAGTTCAGAGTTTAATTGAGGACTGAACATGAAGCCAATGGCCATTAACCTAGATGGCCATTAATTCCCTGGGAAACTGCCTTGGTTAAGGGTATTACCAGGATACTAGCATTTTTTTCTTAAAAAAAAATGTCTTGGTCGTCTTTACATCCAGCACAGATGCATTTAGAAATAATAATATAGTGTGTCTTTAGCAGACTTTCTGTATTTCTTAAATTTCCTTGAAATTCTTTTAGAGGGCCAATAAAAATGTAGGTAATCAGAACTACCTCTTCTCTGCAGGAAACCATAGTTTTATTAGTAATTTGAAAGATGAGCACCCTTTCCTTGATTGCCTTTATTTGTCTTAACTGTTGGCATATTTGTGTCTGTACTTGTTTAATGGCAAGATTTCTTTGCTAGACTGTAAGCTCCATGAGAGCAGACACTAAATTTATTGTGTTCTTGCTCTTTCCTCCCAGTGCCTAGCAGAGCCCTGGCACAAATCAGGTGTTCAATAAATGTTGAATGAGTAAATGCATTTTAAATTTATATGAAGTATGTTTTCAACCACTTTTCATTAAATGGCCTTATGCAGATAATTGGAACTATTAACTATCTCATTTTCTTCAGCTAAAAACCTGAGTATATTTACTAGAGTAGGAGGTAAGCAGCATATATGTTGATGTTAATGAAAGAATTAATGATTAGAAACCCTCGAAATCTGAAATAAACAAGATTCATCTTCCAGAATCTTTTAGGATACACACTTCATTTTAAGGGGGATTCCTGTAATTTCATTGTATTTGCCTTAAAGTTAGCGTTGGTACATAATTATTCATCTATGAATTAGAACAATTAAAAATATTTCTCTATTAAAAAAAAAAGAAGAAGAAAGGCTTATCTTTGTATTTCTATTTAAAAGACATTTTTCCCCAAAATCAAATCAGGGCCCCAAATTATGTCCCATACTCAAATTTTGGGATATTGAGTAAAGTTACTGGATTAACTGTAAATTCTACTTTTAATAATGCTGGGTTGATGGCAGAGTGCTTCCTGGCCGGGTGAAGTTGCTCACTGGCTCCAGAGAGAACAGTTCTTTGGTCATTTGCCAACAGGATCTGACCTCTGGAGAGATACTGACCGTGAACTGCTCAGTGGGCGTTTCCTTGCTAGTCATTCATTCAGAGTATATTATCATTTCCGTGCCAAAGCATTTGGCATGTTTCCTCATATTTTGGAAACTTGTAACACAAAAGGAACCAGAGCTTCCACATGTCTTCTTTGCTCTTCATGTTTCCCAGGACTAAATTTGTTGAGGCCATTTGGTGTGTGATTCCTTCCTTGAGAAACTGGAGGAGACTGACACCCAGTGCAGAGATTGCTGAGGCCAAGTTGGGTTTGGCTGCATGTGATATTTCTGTCTTATATTTCTAAATATAAAAATATATATATATATATTTTTTGCATGTATTTATTCAAGATACAAATATTTCTTGAGTCCTGAAGGTGTATTTAGGAGTCCTTGAGTGGCACAAATCGTTACACACTCAACTACTAACCGAGAGGTAAGTGGTTCGAACCCACACAGAGGTACCTCAGAAGAAAACCTGTCAACCTATTTCCGAAAGGTCGCAACCTTGAAAACCCTATGGAGCACAACTCTGCTCTGCAATACACAGGGCCCCCATAATCAGAATCAACTCAGCACTGGTTTTTGTTTTGTTTTGTTTTTAACGTGTATTTAGAAGTATTTGAGGTACTGTGGGGGAATTAAAGCCCTGGTGGCACAGTGGTTACAAGCTCAGCTGCTAACCAAAAGGTGGGCAGTTTGAATCCACCAGCTGCTCCTTCCTTGGAAACCCTATGGGGCAGTTCTACTCTGTCCTATAGGGTCACTATAAGTCAGAATCAACTCAATGGCAGTGGGTTTGGTTTTTTTGGGGGGAGGGTGGATTTAAAAAATAAAAGTCTCATAAAAAGATAAATCACGGTCAAAATGGAAACAACACAAAAAGATTTCCTTTTACAAGCTGATTTAGTGTAATAATTAGCATAAAATTTTAGAAAAGGTAATCAGAGTATAATAGGGAAAAAAAGGAAACCTACAAGGCTTTAATTAGATGCTTTAACCCTAGATTAAGAGCAGCAAATAGTTGTCTAGTTGCTTACGGTGACTGCCTTCACTGCCGTAGAGAAGGATTCTGACGCTGAGTTTTGGCTCCGCAGGAACCAGGGTTTTGATCAAGCGTGGACACTAGTCTTTGGAATGGGTAGTGATGATGTTTTTTTCGCTCCTGCCCTAGACCCTTCGTGTTTCGTGCAAGTATAAATAAACTGAACATCTGGAACAGAACATAACCTAGTTCATGGACCTGAGTAATAAAAAAAAAGCAGTCATATTTTCCAGTAGTTCTATAACATCAAGTGAAATGTCCGTCCATGGCTAAAACCTGTTTAGTAATTCATATAAGCTAAACATGTCAATAGGAATGTGATTTAAAAACCTAAGATATACACTGGAAAAAAAAAAATTTTTTTTTTTTTTAAGGCCACAGATAATTACTACTCTCAGTAAAATAAATGCCTACAAGTTAAATGGTATTATTGATGAAAAACATTGGGTCTCTGTTTTTGTCAAGCCTTTGGCTCTGCATAAGAATCTTGAGATTTAAGGATTGTCTCGTGTTGGATGGTCTTCTATACCCCTTAGTGTTTTTGTTTGTTTGTTTGTTTTCTAATCAAACCAGGCTGGAATTTCAAAGTCAGCTAAGAACCCCCCTTCTTCCTCTTTCATGGTCTTTATATCGTCTGGGTATATGATTTTCTGCTTAGCAAGATGCATTCTTTAAGGTGTCATTAAACAGTGATCGTGTATTTATAATATTGGTTATAAAATACTCCCAAACCAGAAGTGTTAAAATATTTCCAAGGATGAAGGAGATTGATATGCTTTATATCTAATGCAGGTTTTGTTAACGTTCTTCCCGTTAAGCCATAAATAATTTTCCTAAAACCTTTTAATCGTATCAGTCCATAATTCTGGCAGCTCAAATAATGACAATCATTGCACACGGAAAATGAGTAGGTACGATCTAAAAGTATTATTTTTGCTCCTTTTAATAGAAGATTCCATCTGGGTTTTCAAAGTTACGATTTTTTTTTTAAGTTTTTCAATAAATGAAAAAAAAAAAGCCCACGTAACAGAGCGTAATCAAAAAGCAGAAAGATGGCAAGTGGACGTGAGTGCCTTGCATTAAATGTGAGACTCGGTCTTTTGGTAGATTATGTTCATCTTACTTGCTTCCCTACTCTGTTCGAAAGTGTTTCCCAATAACAAAGGGTTAAAAACAGCAGACTAGGAGTGTGAAGGGAGCAAAGAGACTCATGTGAGAACTGAATTTCATTATCAGTTGGTTCCTTGACAATTCCCTGAGAGATTTGTGGAAAGTAAAACTGAGCCATTAGCCAAGATGAAACAAGTTTGTCTCGTAGACTCAGAATTTTAGAATTGGAAGGGACCAGAAGCCTCATCTTACAGATGAGAAAATTGAAGTCTGAAGGGGTAAAGTGACTTGTTCAAGGTTTACGTACCTTGCTAATTAAAGACAGGACAGGAATCCGTACCTCCAAACCTCTCACTGTCCTTTCCACTATCAAGTTAATAATTTATTTCTGAAAGAATTTCCAATATTTTTAAAGTATATTTAGTTATTTACAGAGTAGAGGATCATGGTATATTTTTTTAGTGAATTCTGAATTTTACTGCTTTGGCTCTGGCCCTGATACCCTAATCTCTGTGGTAGAAATCAGCCATTATCTTGTCAGAAATAACTCTCATTTTTACCAAGAGATTCCATTTGCCCTTTAGAATCCTAAAACCTTTAACATCCGGTGATAGTTTCTATACATTGGTGTCTTAGGCTGGGTTCTCTAGAGGAGCAAATAAATATAATCAAACCAAAACCAAACCCAGTGCCATCGAGTCGATTCCAACTCATAGCGACCCTATAAATATATATAACCCAAAAATATAGGGAGATTTAATGAAAGGAAATGGCTCATGCAGTTGTGGAGGCTGGCAAGTCCCAAATCCATGGGTCAGGTGTCAGGCTGGAGGCTACTCCTGATTCATGTGGTTGCAGGAGCTGATGAACCCGGCAGGCTGCTGGCTCACGTCCCAAGATCCAGAAGTCAGATGATGACAGGTTGGATGCAGGATTCAGAGTGAGAGTGAGCCTTGCTGAAACTTCCATTTATATACTGGAGGCAGGCCACACCCCCAAGGAAACTCCCCTTTCAACTGACTGGCTGCTCATAGCAGATCTCATCATGGAAGTGATTACATTATATTACATTATGGAAGAGCAGTCAGTCCAATGTCTGCCAAACCACTAAGACTCTTAGCCTAGCCAAGTTGACACATAACATTAACCATCACAATTGGCATTTAACCTAAGGGATGTGCCACTAAAAATGAATTTGGAAACGTTTAAAAGACTTTTTCTTCTGACAAGTGTACGTACTAATTTGATTTTCCTTCCACTGGAAAAAAATCCACAGATATTATGATTATCATCCTCTCTTCCTAGAAGGATAAAATAATATCTAAACCAACAATAATTACTAAACTGCCATTGCTCATCACCAGGAATGACTAGCAAAGAATATTCTAGAACTGTGACCAGTATAGCCTGCTGACTAAGACGCGGGCTTCGCCACTTACAGATGATCAAACTCCTTTTCTAGAAGATTCAGTCTCTTCATTTGTAAAATAGAGACAATACTATCACTTAAGACTATTAGGAGGATTAAATAAGGTTAGCGCTTAAAAAAAAAATCATTCCTCCAATAAAACTATTATATATTATAGTTTATTACCTATTAGATAATTGTTAATAATATTACCTCTCCCATAGAAAGATCTATTTAATAAAACTATATACACTCTTGAAAATGTATATTTTCTATGATAATGTGGAAACCACTATAAGGTAGATAACTTGGCTTCTTACTGTTTTTCTAAACCTCATGTAGGTAAAGCCATTTTCTAAAAGCTAGGAGACAGGCGAACAAGACCCTCCTTTGAGAGTGGGCATATGTTTAGTTGATTGTTTTCGCAGACAGTTGTCTAGTTCAACATTCCTTTGCTTGGAGGAGGAGCTCGGAGACAGCGAGCCCATGTTTCTTTTGATAGTGACCCTAGCCTTTGCAATTTCAGCGGCAGCACAACACAACAACTAGCAAGTACTTACACATCTGATCAACAGCCCAAATCCACCGTGCACCAGATAAGCCTCCTAAAGGTACATGGGTTTGTCATCATAAAAAAGTTTTTATTTTTAAAAGGATTGAAATACCTTCTCTGGGCCATTGTTAATTCAGTGAAAGAGAAAAAGTGCTTTTCAATTTGATCTTTGAGGGGGCCAGAGAAGGCAAAGCAAAGGGAACTTTGAGAAATGCCTAGTTTGTTCCTAGGTTCTTCCTGTGATTGATGATTGTGACACTATTTGGGGTGCCTTTTTAAAAGACGTGCCTTTCGCCAGTGCCGTCCACTGCCATTGAGTCGATTCAGATGCATAGCGACCCTATATAAACCTCATTAGATCACAGCCAAGCTGAGTAACTTTTAAAGCAGTTGAACAAGTACTAATGTTCCCTTCAGAAAGCACAGGTTGGAAGAAAATTCTGGATCAGACTCGTTGACAGCAGAAAACACTGCAACAATAATGCCTGCAAGCAAAGTGTAGCTACTTTCATCTGGGGCTTCAGAGTGTTTTGCAAACTATTAGCTAAGCTTCACAACACCCCTGCCAGCGGCTACATCCCTTTACACAGGAGTTAACTAATTCAGGTTTACTTGGTACATAAGTTGATTATTTATTTACTTTGCAACGGTAAAGGAAACTTGAAGGAAAAAAACACTTATTTTGGAGAGGACCTTTTCTCTCTCTGTGATATGTTATAAGAAAACTGAAAGACAGTTTTAAAAACTATTAAAATGTGTCCACCCAATCATGAAAATTACGTTGTAGTAGACTTACCTATAATCAACACCCAGATAACTTATATCAATAGTTTGTTAGTACTAGCTCATGGAAGCCTGGAATACACACAGTTTTAAGCAGGAATTGGAGGAAGATGCTTTATCAAGATACAGGTGGAATGGTCCAATGATGAGCATGGAACTCCATCCTAGCCAATGAGATAGAAGGAAACACCTATTGCAAGTTTTCAGAAAATGCTTTTCTTTCCTGATGAGAGGAAAGCCCCTTTTCTGCCACCCTATTCCTCTTGTTGTAAGGACCATATAGAGCTGCAGTAGCCATATTGTAGCCACGAGGAATGGCTAAGAAACCATTGAAGCCTGAAGTAATTGAGCTGCTGAGCCCATGTTAGCACTGCCAACCCTTGGTTGTGAGAAAAATAAACTCCTTTTGTTTAAACTATTATCTGTTACGTATTCTGTTACTTGCACCCAAATGCATTCCCAACTGACAAAGGAATGTTTTGAATTCCTAGAACAGGGCTCTGGGTCATTACTTAAACTGCACCGAAAGAAAGACTTGGTTGAAATTTCTAACAATGTTAGTGATTACTCAAAACATAGCCAGAAACAATGATCCCTAGGCTCTCCAAAGCTCTGAGAGGGCTATAATGGAAGCCAGTTCTCCTTGTGGAAGGGACAAACTCAGTAATTTATTATCATGCAGCACCTCATCAAATGCATTATATAGCAAGACTCTGAGAAAACCTGTCAAGTGTCTGTGCCACAACTGAAGGCTCCTGGGGCATCATTATTAATGTTGGGATCAGAATTAAAAATGAAATAAAGAGAGCAAACACCCCCCCCCCCACCCCCATAAAAGACTGTGGATAGAAACCCTTAGCCAGATATACTGTTATTTTGAGATAACTCTTCCTTCTTCTCTCTGCACTCCCACCCCCACAAAAGAACACCATTTTATACTGAATTATTTAATTGAATACATTAGCCAATGTTCCCTTTCTGCCTTTGCCAGCATGTCTAAAACATTACAGTGACAAGGACCGTGCCTACTGTGCTAGACACTTAATACACGTCTAATCCAATCCATGCAGCAATGTCTACAAATGGGTATGAATATCTACAGAGAAGAGAGTAGAGCCTACTCATGAAGCTTCAGAGTGCTGGTGCCAGATGCCCAGGTTCCAATCCCAGATCCAACTCTCGCAAGCTGTCTCGGCTTAACAAGTTACTTAGCCTCCTTCTCTCCCAGTTGTCTCATCTGTAACAGTAGACATAATAAATACCTCCTGCATATGAGGTGTTGTGGAGATAAAGCATTTAATATATGTAGATAGGGTACCTGTAAGGAGCCCTGGTGGTGCAGTGGTTAAGTGCTCAACTGCTAACTGAAAGGTAGGTGGTTCAAACCCACTCCGCCCATCCACAGGAGAAAGACCTGACTGGCAATCTCCTCCTGTAAAGATTTCAGCCAAGGAAACCCTATGGGGCAGTTCTCTGTCACATGGGGTCGCTATGAGTCAAACTGACTTGATCACACCTAACGACAATAGAGTGCTTGAAACAGAACCTGGTTCCTAGTAAACACTCAATAAATGCTAGCTATCGCTGTTAACCCATTTCTAGATGGAGCCACTGAGGCTCCCAGAGGTTAAGCAACTTGTCCAAAGTTTCCTAGCTGGTAAATAATAAAACTATCTCCAAATGCCTCTTTAATTTATTATATAATGTTATTATAATTGAATCTTTATGTTATTTTAGAAAATGTGGTAAGTTACTAGTGTTCATTAATATTCTATTCTCCTTGCCTTCCTGAGCACACGGGACACCACACTTTCCTCGCAGTTAGTCAGGGCCACGTTATTAATTCTGGCTAATGAAATGGGAGTAGATGTGATCTACATTACTGAGTAATGAAAATCCTACAAGATTCTTCATTCCCTCTCTTCCCCTACTGTAGCACCCAACCAAAGTCCCGGGAGGTTGAGTTCTCACCATCCTGGGTCTCTGAGTAACTAAGTAGAGCAAACCACATACCCACACGGACACATACACATCAACACCACCACCACCATTCTTATAGGGGCCCTTTTAAGAGCAAGAAAAAAAACTTTTATGTGTTAAGCCACTGCGATTTGGGAGTTATTACCATAGAATTAGCCTATTCTATCTCAACTAATAGAATAAAATTCTCAAATATTGTATAATAAATGATGTAGTATTGACTAATGTGCTATTTAATTATTATGCATTGTCTCAGTGGTTAATCAGACATAACTCTTGGTATTTTTTTTTTTTTTTTTGGTTCATCTGACATTATAATGGTATCATAATGAGCCATAGGGAAAAGTTCGTGAACATTGTTCTATAGCTTAATTTTCTATTACAAGTAGTAATCATGCTGCAAACCTACAGGACAAGGATAAACAATTGTGTATATTGCAATTGACATAAAAGCTCGTAATTTTAGTATTGTAGAAGACATAAAGGTTATTGCTACTTCACTGTTTTTCAAGATATCAGAAAAAAACATTTTAAAAATTACTATCATAAGAGGTACAAGGAAAACATCAGCACCACAAAAAAAAAAGCACAACAATATGACAGCAATAAACTCATACCTATCGATAATCACACTGAATGTAAAAGGCTTAAATGCACCCGTAAAGAGACAGAGAGTGGCAGAATGGATTAAAAAAACACAACCCATCAATATACTCTACAACTGACACACCTTAGACACAAAGACATAAATACATTAGAAACCAAAAGATGGAAAAGCATATATCAAGCAAACAGTAATCAAAAAAGAGCAGAAGTGGCAATACTAATCTCAGATAAAATAGACTTTAAGCCAAAATCAACCATAAAAGACACGGAAGGACATTATATAATGATTAAAAGGACAATCCATCAAGAAGACATAACCTTAATATCTATGCACCCAAAGACAGGGTTCCAAAATACATAAAACAAACTCTAACAGCACTGAAAAGAGAAACAGACAGTTCCATAATAATAGTAGGAGACTTCAACACACCACTATCAGTAAAGGACAGAACATCCAGAAAGAAACTCAGCAAAGCTACGGAAGATCTAAAGGCCAAAATCAACCCACTTGACCTCATAGACGTACAGAAAACACTCCACTCAATGGCAGCAAAGTATACATTCTTTTCCAACACACATGAAACCTTCTCCAAAATAGACCAAATTCTGGACCACAAAGCAACCCTCAATAAAATCGAAAACATTGAGATAATACCATGCATTCTCTCTGATCACAATGCCATAAAAATAGATATCAATAACAGGAAGAGCAATGAAAAAATATCAAATATATGGAAACTAACATCTTGCTTAAAAACAACTGGGTAATTGAAGAAATCAAAGAAGGAATAAAAAAAATTCCTCAAATCAAATATGAATGAGAACACATCATACCAAAACCTTTGGGACACTGCAAAGGCCGTGCTCAGAGGTCAGTTTATAGCAATAAGCACACACATCAAAAAACAATGGGCCAAAATCAAAACATTAACCCTACAACTTGAATGACTAGAGAGCAGTAAAAGAAGCCCACAGCCGCCAGAAGAAAGGAGCTAATACAGATTAGAGCAGAAATAAATGAAATAGCAGAAAAACAACAGAAGGAATCAACAAAACCAAAGTTGATTCTTTGAAAAAATCCACAAAAGCAACAAACCATTGGCCAAACTGACAAAAGAAAAACAGAAGAGGAAACAAATAAATAAGGAATGAGATGGGGGACATTACAACAGACCCAACTGAATTAAAAAGGATCATAATAAATACTATCAAAAACTGTACTCCAACAAACCTGAGATCCTATAGAAAATGAACAAATCTCTAGAAACACTACCTACCTAAACTAACACAAACTGAGACAGAAAATCTGAATAGATCCGTAACAAAAGAAGAGATTCAAATAGGTAATAAAAAAAAAACTCACAACACCACCAAATATCCGGTCCAGATGGCTTCACTGGAGAATTCTACCAAACATTCAGAGAAGAGTTGGCACCAATTCTACTCAAACTATTCCAGAACATAGAAAAGGAAGGAATGCTCCTGAATTCATTCTATGAAGCCAGCATAAGCCTATTACCAAAGTCAGGCAAAGACATCACTAAAAAAGAAAACTACAGACCAATATCATGAATACAGATGCAAAAATTCTCAACAAAACTCTGGCCAATAGAATACAACAGCATATCAAAAAAATAATACATCATGATCAAGTGGGATTCACACCAGGCATTCAAGTTGGTTCATCCTTAGAAAATCAATCAGCGTCATCCACCACATAAATAAAGCAAAGGTGAATAATCACATGGCCATGAATCAACGCAAAAAAGCATTTGGTGACGTCCAACACCCATTCTGGATAAAAACTTTCAGCAAAATAGGAATGGAAGGGAAATTCCTCAACATAATGGGATTTATACAGAACCAATAACCAACATTATCCTCAACAGAGAGAACCTGAAAACATTCCACCTGACAATAGAAACCACACAAGGATACCTTCATCACCACTCTTATTCAACATTGGATTGGAAGTTCTAGCAAGAGCAATAAATCATGAAAAGGAAGTAGAAGACATCAGCATTAATAAGGAAGAAGTAAAACCATCCCTATTTGCAGATGATTTGCTCCTATACATAGAAAATCCTAAGGATTCCACAAGAAAGCTACTGGAACTGATAGAAGCATTCAGCAAAGTGGCAGTATTCAAGATCAACATATAATAATCAGTTGGATTCCTCTACTCTAAATCAGCAAAAAGAACTGTGAAAAGGAAATCAAGAAAACAATACTATTTACAATAGCCCCCAAAAGGTAAAATACTTAGGAATAAATCTAACCAGGGACATAAAAGACATACAAAGAAAACTACAAAACACTATGGCAAGAAGCCAAAAATGACCTACATAAATGGAAAAACATACCATGCTGTTGGATAGGAAGACTTAACATTGTGAAAATGTCAATACCACCCAAAGCAATATACTGATATAACGCAATCCCAATCCAGATCCCAACGGGATTCTTCACTGAGATGGAAAAACTAATCACTAACTTTATATGGAAGGCCCCGAATAAGTAAAGATTTATTTGAAAAGAAGAAATAAGTAGGAGGCCTCACACTACCTGATCCCAGAACCTACTATACAGACACAGTAGTTAAAACAGCCTGGTACTGGTACAACAGACGCGTAGACCAATGGAACAGAATTGAGAACCCAGATGAAAATCCATCCACCTATTGACAGCTGACCTTCGACAAGGAACCAAAGTTTATTGAATGGGGAAGAGACCGTCTCTTCAACAAATGGTGCTGGTGAAATTGGCTATCTGTAGAAAAATGAAACAGGATCCATACCTCATAGCATACACAAAAACTAACTCAAAATGTGTCAAAGCATGGAAGGGACTGGACAATGGGCTGGAGAGAGATGCTGATGAAGAGTGAGCTACTTGTATCAGGTGGACACTTGAGACTGTATTGACATCTGTCTGGAGGGGAGATGGGAGGGTAGAGAGGGTTAGAAACTGGCAAAAGGGTCATGAAAGGAGAGACTGGAAGAAGGGAGCAGGCTGACTCATTACGGGGAGAGTAAATGGGAGGTGTATATAAGCTTACATGTGACAGACTGACTTGATTTGTAAACTTTCACTTAAAGCACAATAAAAATTATTTAAAAAAAAAATAATAAAAAAAATGTGTCAAAGACCTAAATAAAAAACCTAAACCTATAAAGAGCATGGAGGAAAAATTAGGGACAATGCTAGGAGCCCTAATATATGCATAAATAGAATACCAAACATAACTAAAAATGCACACGCAGAAGAAGATGAGCTAGATAAATGGGACCTCCAAACAATTAAACATTTGCGCTCAACAAAAGAGAACTTACAGATTGGGAAAAACATTTTGGCTACAACATATCTGACAAGGGTCTAATCTCTAAAATTTATAGAAATGTTGATCACTTCAACAAAAAAGAAGACAAAAAATCCAATTAAAAAAAGGGCAAAGGATATGAACAGACACTTCACCAAAGAAGACATTCAGGATGCTAACAAACATATGAACAAATGCCCACAATCATTAGCAATTACAAAGATGCAGACCAAAACTACAATGAGACACCATCTTACCCTGACATTACTGGCACTAATTATAAAAACAGAAAATAACAAATGTTGATGAGGCTGTGAGGAGATTGGAACTCATACAATGCTGGTGGGAATGTAAAATGGTACAACCACTATGGAAAACATTATAGTGCTTCCCCAAAAAGCTAGAAATGGAAATACCATATGATCCAGCAATCTCACTCCTACATATGTACCCTAAAGAAATAAGAGCCATGACACCAATAGACATATGCAAACCCATGTTCGTTACAGCATTATTCACAATAACAAAAAGGTGGAAGCAACCTAAGTGCCCATCATCAGATGAGTGGATTAACAAACTGCGGTACATACACACAATGGAATACTATGCAACAATAAAGAATAACGGCAAATCTTTGAAACATCTCACAACACGGATGAATCTGGAGGGCATTGTGCTAAGTGAAATAATTGTAAAAAGACAAATATCATATGAGACTATTTTTATAAAGTAACAACAAAAGGTTTACATACAGGTAAAAAAAACTTGTTGATATTTACCAGGGATGGGAGAGAGAAGGAGGGAAAATTATCACAGAGATAGTAGACGTGTGTTAATATTATTTAAGGAAAGGCAATACACAACATGGGAGAAGTCAACACAACATAACTAAGGGAGAGAGGACACTGAGAGGAACTCAGGAATAGTATGGTAACTACTATAGCATAGACAATCATATAACAATAGAATCAACAAACAATCTATGAATGGATAGATAGGTAGGTAGGTAGATTAGATAGACAGACAGACAGACAGATAGATAGATAGGTATTCCAAGAGGTGAGGGACCAGGTAAGGGAGCACACCCACCAGCAGATACAGGTTTGGTGGTGGAAATTTCTAAATACAGGACTATAGCTGCTCCTCATATATTAGTATAGACACTGGAACACACAAGCAGCACAGTCAGGGAAATCTCTTAGACATAACTAAACATCTTACAGGATGAAGTTCTCAGGCTCGAAGGAAAGGACCATAGTCTCAGGGGACCATAGTCCCTGTCAACTGGCACAACACAGTTCTTAAAGATAATGTTCTACATACTACTTTGGTGAGTAGCACCTGGGGTCTTAAAAGGTTTCAAGCATTCCTCTAAGATACAACTAGTTTGTGAGGATTCATCTAAGATAGAATTGTCAGTCTCTTCTACTCCAGAGCAAAGTAGAGTGAAGAAAACTAAAGACTCAAGGGAACAATTAGTCCAAAGGACTAATGGAACACATGAACCACCATCTACACGACCCCAAGACTGGAAGAACTAGATGGTGCCTGACTACCACTACCAACCACTCTGACTAGGATTACAACAGAGGGTCCTGGTCGGAGCAAGAGGAAAATGTAGAACGAAAGATCAAATTTACATAAAAGACCAAACTTACTGGTCTTACAGGGACTGGAGAAACCCCTAAGACTATGGCCTCCAGACACCTTTCTAATCATAATTGAAACCACTCCTGAAGTTTACCTTTCAGCCAAAGATTAAGCAAGCATATAAAACAATCACACACGTAAGGAACGTGCTTCTTAGATCAATCAAGCATACAAGATCAAATGGGCAAAACTTGCCCCCAAACAAAGACAAGAAGGTGGGAAGAGACAGGAAAATTGAACGAATGAACTGGGGAACAGGGGGTGGAATGTGAAAGGGGGAGAGCGCTAACACAATGCAGGATTGCAACCAATGTCATTGAAATTATTTGCGTATAATTTTTTTAATGAGAAATGAATTTGCTCTGTAAACTTTCACCTAAAGCACAATTAAAAAAAATATTTCATAGTTTGGTGAGTAGTATCTGGGGTCTTAAAAGATTGTGAGTGGTCATCTACGATACAACCATTGGTATCTACCCGACAGGAGCAAAAGAGAATGAAGGAAACCAAAGACTGAGAGAAGAAAATAGTCGATAGGTCAAATAGCCCATACAGAGCACAGCCTCTTCTAACCAGAGACTAGAAGAACTAGATGGTATACGGCTACCACTACCAACTGTTCTGACCAGGGACACAAGAGGAAGTCCCAGATACAGTGGGAGAAAAATGCAGAACAAAACTCAAATTTCTAAAAAAGTCAGACTTACTGGAACAATAGAGACTGGAGGAACCGCCGAGACTATCACCCTGAGATACCCTTTGAACTTGGAACTGAAGCTACTCCTGGAGGTCACCTTTCAACCAAACAATAAATTGGCTTATAAAACAAACGGTATCACCCATGAGTAATGCGCTTCCTTAAACAATCAACTATATGAGAGCAAATGGTCAACATTTGCCCAAAAGCAAAAATGAGAAGGCAAGGAAGGGAAGGGAAGCTAAGTCAAAGGAAACAGAACAAACAGAATAGAAATAATGAGAATTCTGACACATTTTGAAAATTGTAACCAATGTCACAGAATAATTTGTATAAATATTGTTAAATGGGAACTGTAAAAACAGCGTGGGGGCATGTGTGACCTCCTCCAATCCCACAAGGGGGAAGGAGAACCAAGACCAACAGCACAAGGCTGACTCCCATGAGGCAGAGGCCAGACAAGCCTCCTCTCTCTGCCATCCTTACCAATTCTGACACCAACCATCACTCCCACAGTACTCTCTACTGAGTTTGATAATTCATAGCAATGGCCACACAGAACTTACAGACCATACTCACAATTATGGGGTTTATTAGGGAAGTAACAGAATTCAGGCTCAGGAACAGTCAGGATACAGCTGTTCCATCAGGACAGCCTCTTCCCAGCCATGCTTACATGCACATCTCTCCCTGGCCCTCAGCCTCTGCCCAAAGGCACTCAGCTTTCTCTCTCCATGGGCCAGGAAGCCCACTGCACCATCTTCTGCTGCCAGGTCTGTATTGCCAGGCCTCTCTTGCCACTGATTCTCACTGTCTGCAGGGTTTACAGTGTTCTCTCTCTCTCTCTCTCCGTCTTCTGCTTCCAGGATCTTCTCAGAGCAAGGATCCCAGGTCCAAAGGGTACACTCTCTGCTCCAGGCTGTTCTTTCTTGGTGGTGGTAGGATCCTCCTCTCTGCTCTGGACCTGGCTCTCTTTTAAGGCAAAACTGACCAATCCCCTTGGTGGGCCACAATTACCTTATCACACAGTCCCATCCAGTCACCTGGGTGGGAGTTACAAGACCATGGCTAGAACGGCCACGCAAAAGTAATCAACAGAACCATAGGAACCCAATTTTCTGTGTGAACTTTCAACTAAAACAAATGAAATATTTTAAAAAATAAAAATTCCCAACAACAACAAAAAAGACCAGGCCCAGAGAGCTTCACTGGAGAATTCTACCAAAGATGCAGAGAAAAGCTCTCACTACTACTCAAACGATTTCAGAGCATAGAAAAAGGAGAAATACTCCCAAATTCATTCTATAAAGCCAGCATATCCTTGGTACAAAAGCCAGGCAAAGACATCACAGAAAGAAAAGTACAGACCAATATATTTCATGAATACAGATGCAAAAATTCTCAACAAAATTCTAGCCAATAAAATTCAGCATTGTATCAAACAAATAAAACAGAACAACCAAGCAGGATTCATACAAGGTATGCAAGAATGGTTCAACACTAGAAAATCAATCAATGTAATCCATTGCATAAATAGAACAAAAGACAAGGATCACAAGATCATCTCAATCAATGCAGAGAAGGCATTTGATAAAGTCCAACACCCATTCCTTCTAAAATCTCTCAACAAAATAGGAATAGAAGAAAAATTCCTTAATATAATAAAGGGTATCTGTACAAAACCAACAGCCAACATCATTCTCCATAGAGAGAGGCTGAAAGCATTCCCCCCAAGAACAGGAACAAGACAAGGTTGTCATTTATCACCACTCCTATTTAACATTGTGCTGGAAGTCCTAGCTAGAACCATAAGGTAAGAAAAAGAAATAAAGTGGGTCCAAATTGGAAAGGAAGAAGTAAAACTATCCCTATTTACAGATGATATGATCATCTACATAGAGAACCCCAAAGATTCCACAAGAAAACTACTGAAACTAATAGAAAGATTCAGAAGAGTAGCAGGACACAAGTTCAACATACAAAATCAGTTGAATTCCTATACATCAGCAAGGACAACTTCAAAAAGGAAATCAGTACCATTTATAATTGCCCCTAAAAAGATAAAATACTTAGGAATAAATCTAACCAGGGACGTAAAAGACCTATACAAAGAAAACTACAAAACGCTATTGCAAGAAACCAAAAGAGACCTACATAAATGGAAAAACATACTATGCTCAAGGATAAGAAAACTCAACATTGTGGAAATTTTGATACTACCTAAAACGATCTACAGATATAATGCAATTTCAATCCAAATACCAACAGTATTCTTTAACGAGATAGAAAAACTAATTACCAAATTTATATGGAAAGAAAAGAGGCCCAGGATAAGCAAAGCATTATTGAAGGAAAAAAACAAAGTAGGAAGCCTCACGCTACCTGATCTCAGAACCTACTCTACAACCATAGTAGTTAGAAGAGTGTGGTACTGGTACAACTTACAGACACATAGACCAAAGGATTAGAAGTGAGAACTCAGATGTAAATCCATCCACCTGTGGTCAGCTGATCTTTGACAAAGTACCAAAGTCCATTAAATGGGGGAAAAGACACTGTTTTTAACAAATGGTGTTGGCAAAACTGGGTGTCCATCTGTAAAAAAATGAAACAGGACTCATGCCTCATACCATACCACAAAAACTAACTCAAAATGGATCAAAGATCTAAATATAAAACTTAAAACAATAAAGATCTTGGAAGAAAAAATAGGGACAATGCTAGGAGCATTAGTACATGGCATAAATACAATACAAACCATAACTGTAATGCACAAACACTGGAGGAGAAACTAGAAAACTGGGAGATCCTAAAAGTTAAACACTTATGCTCATTAGAAGCCTTCACCAAAAGAGTAAAAAGAGAACCTACAGACTCGGAAAAAAATTTTGGCAATGACATATCCAACGAAGGTCTAATCTCTAACATCTATAAAATACTTCAACACTTCAAAAACAAAAGACAAATAGTCCAATTAAAAAATGGGCATAGAATATGAACAGACACTTCACCAAAGAAGACATTCAGGCCGCTAACAGACACATGAGGAAATGTTCGCGATCATTAGCCATTAGAGAAATGCAAATCAAAACTGCAATGAGATACCATGTCACCCCTACATTAATGGTACTAATCAAAAAAACAGAACATAACAAATTTGGAGAGGTTTCAGGGAGATTGGAACTTTGTGCACTGCTAGTGGGAATATAAAATGGTGCAACTGCTACAAAAAAACAATATGGCACCTCCTTAAAAAGTTAGAAATACAAAAAACAAAAAAAATACCATAAAATCTAGCAATTCCATTCCTAGGAATATATCCTAAAGAAATAAGAGCTGTCACACAAATAGACATGCACATCCATGTTCATTGCAGAGTTATTCACAATAGCAAAAAGATTGAGGCAACACAAATGTCCTCTCAGATGAATGGATAAACAGATTATGGTACAGACCCAGTATGGAATACCATGCAACGATGAAGGACAATGATGAATCTGTGGAACATCTCACAACATGGGTGAATCTGGAGAGCATTATGCTGAGTGAAATAAGTCAATCACAAAAGGGCAAATACTGTACAAGACCATTATTATAAAAACTCAAGAAAAGGTTTACACACAGAAAAAAAAATGTTTGATGTTTATGAGGGAGGGGAGGGATGGAGAGGGAAAATCACTAACTAGATAGTAAAAAAGTGTTAATTCTGGGGAAGGGAAAGACAACACACAATTTAGGGGAAGGCAGCTGAACTTGACCAAGGCGAAGTCATAGAAACTTTCTAGACACATTCAAATACCTTGGAGGACCAAGTTACTGGGGCTGAGGGTTGGGGATCATGGTCTCGGGGGACATCTAGCTCAACTGGCATAGCATAGTTCATAAGGAAAATGTTCTACATCCTGCTTTGGTGAGTAGCATCTGGGGTCTTCAAAGCTTGTGAGGGGCCATCTAAGATACATCTGTTGGTTCCATCAGGTTCAGAGCAAAGGAGAATGAAGAAAACCAAAGACACATGGAAAATATTAGGCCAGAGGACTAATTAACCACAGCCTCCACCAGCCTACGTCCAGAGTAGGAGAAAAATGTAGAACAAAATTCAAACTCACAAAAAGACCAGACTTACTGGTCTGACAGAGACTGCAGGAAACCCTGAGACTATGGCCCCCAGACACTCTGCTGACTCAGAATTGAAGCCACTCCCGAAGTCCACCTTTCAGCCAAAGATTAGACAGCCCTGTAAAATAAATAGGCTTCTTAGTTCAATCAAGCATACAAGACCAAATGGGCAACACCTGTCCAAAAACAAAGATAAGAAGGCAGGAAGGAACAGGAAAACAAATGGACATGGAGAATTTAGGGTGGAAAGGGAAAGAGGAGAGTGCTAACACATTGCAAAGATAGCAACTAATGTCACAAAACAATTTTTGTATAAATTTTTGAATGAGAAACTAATTTGCTTTGTAAACTTTCACCAAAAACACTATATATATATATATATATATAATCTTGTCTAAGTCACAATAACTGGTTTCCATAAAAAAAAAAAAAAATTTTTTTTTTTTTATTCACCTGGAGCAACAGAGGAAAAAGGAGAGTCAGGAATAGGAGGAGGAAATGGAATGTGTGGCTAGTGGCCTCCGTGAGCAACTATCTCCTTTGCCTTTAGACCAGAAGAACTGGATGGTGTCCAGCTACCATTAGTGAACATTTTGATCAAAGATTCCATAGAAGAATCCTGATGAAAAAAGGAAAAATGAAGAACAGAATTTCATATTCTCACAGACTCCAGACTTTATGGAACCATGAAGGTTGGATGAACTCCTGGAACTATGACCTTGAGATAACCTTTAAACCTTAAACCAAAAATATCCCCTAAATTCTTCTTGAAACCCAACAACAGTTAAGCTTAACTAGTAAATAATGTCTGCCTTGAGCATTCATTTTAAGAATTTTAACAACTATCTTTTAACAACTATCTCTGTGGGATCAAATGGACCACAGCAACTTAAAAGATTAGATAGGAACTTTAGGGGGCAGTGAATTTATATTATTGGGAGAGGAACAATTCAGAAAAGGAGGGTGAGAATGGTTGTACAACTCGACCAATATAATCAGTGTCACTTAATGGTACATGTAGAAATTGTTGAATTGTATATCTTGCTGTGTGTATTCTCAACAAAAGCAACAAAATAAAATTTAAAAAGTGGTTATCATGGTCTTTTGAGGTTTTGAAAGTTATTTTAGCTAACCCTGTATGTAAACAATCTTCAAGCAAACATAAATATAAATTGTTTTTGTTTCTCCCACACTCAGAACAAAAAATTGGAATCTTAAAAATAGATTAATCTCAAAAAAAAAAAAATCTCATTAGAGAAATGCAAATTAAAACTACGATGAGATTCCATCTCACTCCAACAAGGCTGGCGTTAATCTAAAAAACACAAAATAATAAATGTTGGAGAGGCTGTGGAGAGATTGGAACTCTTATACACTGCTGATAGGAATGTAAAATGGTACAACCACTTTGGAAATCTAGCTGGCATTTTCTTAAAAAGTTAGAAAGAGAACTACCATACAACCCAGAAATCCCACTCCTTGGAATATACCCTAGAGAAATAAGAGCCTTCACACAAACAGATATATGCACACCCATGTTTATTGCAGCTCTGTTTACAAAAGCAAAAAGCTGGAAGCAACCAAGGTGTCCATCAATGGATGAATGGTTAAATAAATTGTGGTATATTCACACAATGGAATACTACGCATCGATAAAGAACAGTGACTAATCTGTGAAACATTTCATAACATGGCGGAACCTGGAAGGCATTATTATGCTGAGTGAAATTAGTCAGAGGCAAAAGGACAAATATTGTATAAGACCACTATTATAAGATCTTGAGAAATAGTATAAACTGAGAAGAACACATACTTTTGTGGTTTGTGGGAGAGGGTTATTTACTGATTAGTTAGTAGATAAGAACTACTTTAGGTGAAGGGAAGGACAATACTCAATACACGGAAGGTCAGCTCAACTGGACTGGACCAAAAGCAAAGAAGTTTCCGGGATAAACTGAATGCTTCAAAGGTCAGCAGAGCAAGGGCGGGGGTTTGGGGACTACGGCTTAAGGGGACTTCTAAGTCAATTGGCAAAATAATTCTATTATGAAAACATTCTGCATCCCACTTTGAAATGTTGCATCTGGGGTCTTAAATGCTAAGAAGCAGCCATCTAAGGTGCATCAATTGGTCTCAACCCACCTGGATCAAAGGAGAATGAAGAACACCAAGGTCACACGACAACTATGAGCCCAAGAGACAGAAAGGGCCACATGAACCAGAGACTTACATCATCCTGAGACCAGAAGAACTAGATGGTGCCCGGCCACAACCGATGACTGCCCTGACAGGGAGCACGACAGAGAACCCCTGAGGGAGCAGGAGATCAGTGGAATGCAGACCCCAAATTCTCATAAAAAGACCAGACTTATTGGTCTGACTGAGACTAGAGGAATCCCGGCGGTCATGGTCCCCAAAACTTCTGTTGGCCCAGGACAGGAACCATTCCCAAAGACAACTCATCAGACATGGAAGGGACTGGACAATGGGTTGGAGAGAGATGCTGAAGAAGAGTGAGCTACTTGTATCAGGTGAACACATGAGACTGTCTTGGCATCTCCTGTCTGGAGGGGAGATAGGAGGGTAGAGAGAGTTAGAAACTGGCAAAATTGTCACAAAAGGAGAGACTGGACGGGCTGACTCATTAGGGGGAGAGTAAGTGGGAGTATGGAGTAAGGTGTATATAAGCTTATATGTGACAGACTGACTTGATTTGTAAACGTTCACTTAAAGCTCGATAAAAATTATTTTAAAAAAATAGATTAATCTTCTAAAGGTTCTGTTAAGAAAAAGCACAAGGCACAGACTGGGATAAAATACTTATGAATCATGTACTGATAAGAACCTGTATCCAGGATATATAAAAAATTATCAAAACCAATAATAAGAAAACAATCCAATAAACAATAATGAGCAAAAAAGTTGAACAGTCACTTCAACAATGAAAAGATAGAAATGGAATACATGCACATAAAAAGACCTTCAGTATCATTATTCATTAAAAAAAAAAAATTAGGGAAACAAAAATGAAAATCCCAGTGAGATACCAACACAAGTCTATTAGAATGGCTGAAAAAAAAAAAATTGACAATATCAAATGCTGAGTGGACATGCAGAGGAACTGGAACTCTCATACAGTGCTGGAGGGAATGCAAAATAACACAGCCAGTTCAGAAAAGAATATGACAGCTTCTTATGCAGTTGAACATACACTTATCCAAACAACCCGGCAATTCCACTCCTAGACATTAATCCAAGAGAAATGAAAACCTATCTTCTCACAAAAACCTCTCCATAACTATTTGTAGCAATATTATCCATAATTGCCAAAAGCTACAAACAAAGCAAATGCCCACCAACTTGTGAATGTGAACTGTGGCACTTCCTTATAGTGAAATACTACTCAGCAATGAAATTGAACCGACTACTGAAGAGTAAATTTTATTCAAGCAAAATAAGTAAAAAATTCTATCAACAATGTTGTTGTCAGGTGCCGTCAGGTCGGTTTCGACTCGTAGCAACCCTATGCACGACAGGACAAAACACTGCCTGGTCCTGCACCATCCTTACAATCATTGTTATGCTTGAGCTTATTGCTGTAGCCACTTTGTCAATCCACCTCGTTTAGGGTCTTCCTCTTTTCCTCTGACCCTGTACTTTGCCAAGGATGATGTCCTTCTCCAGGGACTGATCCCTCCTGATAACATGTCCAAAGTATGTAAGACACAGTCTCGCCATCCTTGCTTCTAAGGAGCACTCTGGTTGTACTTCTTCCAAGACAGATTTGTTCATTCTTTTGGCAGCCCAATATTCTTCGCCAATATTCTTCCTTACTCGTTGTCCAGCTTTCACATGCATATGGTGCAATTGAAAATACCATGGCTTGGATCAGGCACACCTTAGTCTTCAAGGTGACATCTTTGCTTTTCAACACTTTAAAGAGGTCCTTTGCAGCAGATTTTCCTAATGCAATGTATCATTGAACTTCTCGACTGCTGCTTCCATGGCTGTTGATTGTGGATCCAAGAAAAATGAAATCCTTGACAACTTCAATCTTTTCTCCATTTATCACGATGTTGCTTATTGGTCTAGTTGTGAGGATTTTTGTTTTTTTTTATGTTGAGGTGCAATCCATACTGAAGGCTGTGGTCTTTGAAATTCATTAGTAAGTGCTTCAAGTCCTCTTCACTTTCAGCAAGCAAGGTTGTGTCATGTGCATAATGAAGGTTGTTAATGAGTCTTTCTCCAATCCTGATGCCCCGTTCTCCCTCATATAGTCCAGTTTCTCAGATTATTTGCTCAGCATACAGATTGAATAGGTGTGGTGAAAGGATACATACAACCCTGACCCACACCTTTCCTGATTTTAAACCAATCAGTATCCCCTTGTTCTGTCTGAACAACTGCCTCTTGATCTATGTAAAGGTTCCTTATGAGCACAATTAAGTGTTATGAAATTCCCATTCTTCGCAATGTTATCCATAATTTGTTATGATCCACACAGTTGAATGCTCTGCCTAGTCAATAAAACACAGGTAAACATCCTTTTGGTATTTTCTGCTTTCAGCCAGGATCCATTTGACATCAGCAATGATATCCCTGGTTCCACATCCTCTTCTGAAACCAACCTGAATTTCTGGCAGTTCCCTGTCGATATACTGCTGCAGCCGTTTTTGAATGATCTTCAGCAAAATTTTGCTTGCATGTGATATTAATAATATTGTTCTATAATTGCCACATTCAGTTGGATCACCTTTCTTGGGAATAGGCATAAATATGGATCGCTTTCAGTCAGTTGGCCAGGAAGCTGTCTTCCATATTTCTTGGCATAGATGAGTGAGCACCTCCAGCGCTGCATCTGTTTGTTGAAACATCTCAGTTGATATTTCGTCAATTCCTGGAGCCTTGTTTTTCACCAATGCCTTCAGAGCAGCTTGGACTTCTTCCTTCAGTACCATAAGTTCCTGATCATATGCTACCTCTTGAAATGTTTGAACTAATTCTTTTTGGTATGATGACTCTGTGTTTTCCATCTTCTTTTGTTGCTTCCTGCGTCATTTAATATCTTCCCCATAGAATCCTTCACTATTGCAACTCAAGGCTTGAATTTTTTCCTCAGTTCTTTCAGCTTGAGAAACACCAACTGTGTTCTTCCCTTTTGGTTTTCTATCTCCGGCTCTTTGCACATGTCATTATAATGCTTTGTCTTCTCAAGCTGCCCTTTGAAATCTCTGTTGAGTTCTTTTACTTCATCAATTCTTCCTTTTGCTTTAGCTGCTTGATGTTCCTAAGCAAGTTTCAGTGTCTCTTCTGACATCCATCTTGGTCTTTTCTTTCTTTCCTGTCTTTTCTTTCTTTCCTGTCTTTTTAATGACCTCTTGCTTTCTTCATGTATGATGTCCTTGACGTCATTCACAACTTGTCTAGTCTTCGGTCACTAGTGTTCAATGTGTCAAATGTATTCTTGAGATGGTCTCTAAATTCAGATGGGATATACTCAAGGACATATTTTGGCTTTTGTGGACTTGCTCTGATTTTCTTCAGTTTCAGCTTGAACTTGCATATGAGCAATTGATGGCCTGTTCCACAGTCGGCCCCTGGCCTTGTTCTGACTGATGATATTCAACTTTTACCTCTTCTTTTTCCACAGATGTAGTCAGTTTGACTTCTGTGTGTTCCATCTGGTGAGGTCCACGTGTATAGTCGCAGTTTATGTTGGTGAAAGAAGGTATTTGCAATGAAGAAGTCGTTGGTCTTGCAAAATTCTATCATTCGATCTCTGGCATTGTTTCTATCACCAAGGCCATAGCATTGGTCAAAATATTTACTCAACACAGCTCCACAAGTATATACATATAAATTGTAAAATGGGCGATTTTGCAAACGTTTGTAAGAACACCAATAGCTATACTGGATCCTCAAAGCTACATTACCTCAAAGTATGTTTTAAATGCCCTGATGATATTACAGTATTCAACTTTCTTAGAATAGTGCACTGCATGCAGTAAACAATAAATGTTAGTTGTCACGTTATTTAAATTTCTTCCGCTCACCATTATTTTGAAAGTTTCACAATATCTGCTGTAGTTGCCTTTTCTAATTACTTACCCAAGAACCATTCACCAACACCACCACTGGTTTTCTACCCCAACCTTACTTTTATTCATCCCTCACCCCCAGATTACCACGTTCTTCCTAAGAGGAGGAGAACCCCAGCCAGAGCCCAAAGGGGCACATCTTGGTTGCTCTCAGTCAAGTGATTGATTTAGGCTTGAGCATATGATGCAATTTGGGCCAAAGAAAATTGAGAGAACGTCTGCTGGAGGGCTTCTGGAAAAGAATCGTAAAGGAAAATACAGTCTTCCTCCTACTGGTTTTGGTTGTATCTGGATAAGATGCATGAAGTTCTGCAGCTATCTGGCAACCAGAAGCAGTGCAAGCCTACAGATAAGCCAACTTGCTGAGGATAACGAGGCAGAAAAATGGAAAAAACCCAAGTCTCTGGTGACGTCAGTGAATCTCTGAACCAATCATGGAACTGCTTTACGTTCAGTTCCTGTTATCTGAGATAATACATTTTCTTTACTCTTTAAGCCAGTTGAGGCAAGCTTTTCTGTTATTTGCGGCCAAAAACATCATAACTGATACATCAACTGAATACAAATACACAGCTTTCCAATAAAAAAAATTTTAAGGAGTTACAGTCACAGAAGAGAAAGCAGGGCATCCCACATTTGTTTTTAGACCTTGAGCATATAGAAGAATATTTATTTTAGTGATTAAAAATAGGAATAAAATACAAATCGAAGATGTTAATAATAGGGGGAAACTGGGTGTGAGATAGACGAGAACCCTGTACTATCTGTGCAACTTTTCTATAAATCTAAAATTATCATAAAATTTAAAGTTTATTTAAATATAGGAATAAAAAATAACAGATAATACAAAGCAAATGGGCTTTTAAAATGTGAAAATAATTTGCATAATAATGCATGTAAACAATCTTTTAAGGCAAAATCTCTTCACTTACATCATCGTTCCCATGAATACCCCTACAGAGCTAAAATACTTCCTAAAAATGGGTAGGGGAACAGCAATGGCTGTGTCTATTCTATAGATAATGAAACAGTCATATTAGAGAGGAGAATTGACCTTCTGAAGGTCACATACTAACTAGTGGCAAAGCCAAGAATAGACTTGGCGTCCTATCGAGCTTTCCTTTTTCTTCTCTTCCTCCACTCTAAATGCTAAGACTCTTCCTAAAGCTCATCAAAAAAGGAAATTTTCAGTTTGGTGGGAACCTGGAAATCTGATCAAAGAGTATTAATTCAAATGCGATGAGTTAAAGAATCTGATTTTTTCTTAATTTTAAAAAGAGCATAAGCAGAAAATCAATTCCTTGTGTAGATGACGGTTGATATCCCAAGCACCCCCAACCACTTCAACATTCACTGATCTTAGCAACTATATCTATAAAGAAAAAACCAAACCCATTCCCGTTGAGTCTATTCTGACTCATTGCGACCCAATAGGACAGGGTAGAACTGCCCCATAGGGTTTCTAAGGAGCGGCTGGTGGATTTGAACTGCTGACCTTTAGTACACTACAAATTCAACTCGATATTCAGCTATATATTCAAAAGTTCGACTATATATTCAACTCGATAAGAAGATGCCCTTTATACAAATTTATTTCTTAGATAAAGCTGATCCTATTTATCAGAATAAACTTATAAAAAATGGGCAAAATGATCATATTTATCTCTTTTAACTCTTCCCTTAAATACAGAGCATTCTAATTCTGAAAACCATTAGTTTACATTTCTTTACATAAACCACATGATGGGGTGACGTATGAACTGAATATCGTCCAATGAAGGTTTATCTGACTCACTGATGGGTTGTATAAAAACCTTGCCTTGTATTATACTGGGACACAAAGTCTCCTTTGTTTTTTTTTTTTTTTTTTTTTAAAAAGACTATTATATCCACCAAGGGGCTCTGAAGGAAAATTAAAGCTAGAATATTGATAACCTTCACTCAACTAAAAACTAGATCATATCAGAGACTGTGAAGCACTCTGCATTGCAAGGAGAGGCAGACAGCCGTCTTATTGGTGAGCTGAACTGGTCTACCCCCCACAAAATATTGATGGAAAGTTGATTAGTGACAGTGAGAAGAGCTTTGCTATTGGCACACTTCATGGTCCATGATTAGGACAATAGACTCAAGTGGGGGACATTCATCCCAGAGGGGATGTAGGAAAATTATATTAGAACTTCTATTTTTTTATCTTAAAAAAGAAAAAAAATTTACTAATACTTAACATGTTTTACAAATTTTACCAATTTTGCCCCATATTTTACTATTACCTATAAATAATTTATAAGTATGATACTTCAAGGGTGTATGCATAATTTTTCTTTTCCTGACAACAATGTATGATCAGTAACAGCAAGGATCTGTAGGTATCATCTATGAATGTCCTCACCCATGTCATACAATCTGATTTTGACATGGCTCTCCAAATCTATTGATCTGTTATGGCTCAACTACTTCGGAGGGGTATACTCATTTTTCAGATGCTTGGTCTCAATCTGACAGTAACTTACCATTTTAGTCTAGGCACCATAATCACGGAAACTATGTAATAGTCTACTATGATGTGCCCTTTTTCAAATGCCTGAGGTGTTGCATTTAGAGAATTAATATGTTACACGACAGAAGAGTAAGTATAAGAAGCCAACTGAGTTTGTAATTCATAAATCTACATCTTTTTAATTCCTTACAGCACATTATTACTGTATTGACTGATCAGTAGTGTTATGTTAACACATACTAAAGTGGGGAGACAGAAGATACATAAGTAAACCAATAAACAAGCACATCAATTTTAAACAGTGATATTTGCTGTGAAGAAAAGAGAATAAAATGATGTGACAGATGGGAGTATGGTTGGGAGGGGGAATAATTTAGACTATGTGACCAAAGAAGGAATGTGACTGTCTTAGTCATCTAATGCTGCTATAACAGAAATACTGCAAGTGGCCGGCTTTAACAAA
Source organism: Elephas maximus indicus (assembly GCF_024166365.1). Lineage (NCBI taxonomy): Eukaryota > Metazoa > Chordata > Mammalia > Proboscidea > Elephantidae > Elephas > Elephas maximus. The sequence continues at coordinate 19,529,379 of NC_064828.1, read as the reverse complement.
CAGAAATTTATTCTTTCACAGTCTAGTAGGCTAGAAGTCCAAATTCAGGGCACCAGTTCCAGCGAAAGGTTTTCTATCTCTGTTGGCTCTGGGGGAATGTCCTTGCCATCAATCTTTCCCTGGTCTAGGAGCTTTTTGCACTGGAACCCCAGGTTCCAAAGGATGACCTTTCCTCCTGGTACTGCTTTCTTCGTGGTATGAGGTCCCCCACCCCCCGCCGCTCCCCGTCTCTCTGCTCGCTTCTCTCTTTTATATCTCAAACGAAATTGGATCAAGACACAATCTAGTCTTGTAGATTGAGTCATGCCTCATTAACATAACTGCCCCTAATTGCATCTCATCAACATCATAGAGGCAGGATTTACAACCCATAGGAAAATCACATCAGATGACAAAACGGTGGACAATCACACATTACTGGGAATCATGGCCTAGCCAAATCGATACACATACAGTTCAATCCATGACAGTAACATACAGCAAAGATCTAAATGAGAAGGAGCCATCCATGCAAAACTATGGGGCTGAACATTCCAGGCAGAAGGACAGTATGTGTGAAGGCCCTAAGGCAGGAACAAGATCTGTCCTATTGGCTGAACAGAGTGAGCAAGGAAGGGGAGAGAAGTACATAAACAGAGTCAAGACTGTGTATGACCTAGTAGGACATGGTAAGGAGTCTATATTTTATTCTGAGTGCAACTGGAAGCCACTGGAGAATATTAAATGGAGAAGTGACATGGTCTGATTTACATTTTTAAAAGATTGTTCTGGATGCTATGAGATAAATAGATTTTAGGAGAAATAGAAGAAGCAAAGACAAGGCCATAAATGGTGCTAACTTGGACAATGGTGGTAGAAGAAGTGGACAGATAAGGAATATATTTTGGAGGTAGAACCTAGAGGAATTACAGATAGGTTAGACAGGCAAGAAGGAGGAAAAATGAGGAGAAAAAGGCTCGAGAATGACATCTAGTTTTTTTTTACTTCAGCAACATGTTTAATCGATGATATCATTCCCAGAACTGAAAATGGCATGAGGCTTGTGATGATGGTGAAAAATGGGATGGAATAGAAATCTAGAGTTCTTTTTTGAATGTAGTAAGTTTGAGGTACCTATTAAAATACAACCACGTGCAAGTGTCAAGTTAACAGTGGGATGTCAAGACTGGAAGTCCAAAGGAAGGCTGTGCTGGAGATAAGAATCTGGAAGTCATTAATATATAAAATCATAAGAAAAGAGTAGTTAAAGAAATTGACCTGGCCAATACACTTGGCTCAAAAGTTTAGAATATTTTATGTAATCCAAGAAAAGAAAATAACATGGAACACAAAATACTTGAACAGTTTCCCTTTTTATGGACAAAAAAAAAAAAAGTTAAGTTAGAATGAGAAGAAAACCAAATCTTCATGGAGAAATCCCCAACATCCCCACTGAGTGGTTATGTGTAAATGCTCAGGGTCTTTCATTTAATCTTTTCCACCTGTTTTGTAATTATCACTACTGCTTTGCAATGACAGCTAGCTTTTCTTATGCAAGTGTTAACTTTCCATTGAATATGTAAGATGTCCCAAGGTAGAGAACATGAATAATAATACTTTGTATCATCCACTATAATTAATGCAATCCCTGTACATACAAGGTATTCAATAAATGCGTGTCTGTTGATGGACTGGTCGCTCAATGGTTGAGTAGCTGTACTGCTAGCTGAAAAGTTGGCAACTCAAACCTGCCAAGTGGCTTTGCAGGAGAAAAGACTTGGCAATCTGCCTCCATAAAGATTACAGCCTAGGATGCCCTAGGGAGCAGTTCTACTCTTTAATATAAGGTCTGTATGAGTCAGAATCGACTTAATGGCACTAAATAACATTGATGGACTAACACCTTAGGGAGGTCAGTAAGATATTTGTGTTGAAAGGAGCTTCTTGTCCTGAGGAAAAAACAGTAGGATAAAATGTGATTTTGATTTTTAGTTGCAATTATTGACTGTCTTAGTCATCTAGTGCTTCTGTATCAGAAATACCACAAGTGGATGGCTTTAACAAAGAGAAATTTATTCTCTCACAGTTTAGGAGGCTAGAAGTCCGAATTCAGGGCTTCAGCTCCATGGAAAGGCTTTCTGTCTCTGTTGGCTCTGGGAGAAAGTCCTTGTCATCCATCATCCCTGGTCAAAGAGCTTCTCAGTGCAGGGACCCCCATGCTTGGCAGTCATGAGGTGCCCTTGTCTTTCTGTTGTTTTCACTCTTTTATACCTCAAAAGGAATTGGTTTAAGACACAATCTAATCTTGTACATTGATCCCTGCCTCATTAACATAACTGCCACAAATCCCATCTTATTAACATCATAGAGATAGGATTTACAACACATAGGAAAATCATATCAGATGACAGAATGGTGGACAATCACACAATACTGGGAATCATGGCCTAGCCAAATTGACAGATATTTTGGGGGGACACAATTCAATCCATGACGTTGACCATTTTTTTCCAAAGGCAGCATCCTACCTTTTTGCCTAAACTACCTAGAAAAAAAAAGTCTAAATTGTTTAAATGAAATGGCAAATTTAAGAGGTCAATGCTGCTTCTTCACTGTGAACCGAATATGCCTGGCACAGTAGGAGCCTGAGAGGTTGCTCATAAATGGTAATTGGATTTGATTTTTTTTAAAGTATCCCTGATTATCAGAAAGTGGTGGGCAGAAAAGCTTCTATGAATCAGTGCACTCTACAACTCCATGTCAAGTCAAATTAAAAACAAGTCCGCAGCACTCATCACTCAAACTCATCCACCCAATGAACATCCAATGATTGTCTACCACAGGCCAGGTACAGATGAAGAAGACTTACTCTCAATTCCCAAATAACTCATGTTCACAGTCTAGTTTCCAACGAGAAGAGGCAAAAGTTTTTTTAGGATCTTACTGCCTGTGCATGGTACACAGGGCAAAAGCAAGGTTTCCTCCAACCAGAATTTATTAAGTTGGGAAACTTTTAAATATTTTTGTTATTGTAGTTGTGTGCTGTCCGGTCAATTCAGACTCATAACAATCCCATTTGACAGAGAAGAACTGCTCCACAGGGTTTTCTTGGCTGTAATCTTTAGGGAAGCAGATCACCAGATCTCTCTCCCGTGGAGCCACTGGGTAGGATCCGACCACCAGCCTTTTGGCCAGCAGCCAAGCACTCAACAGTTGTTCCACCAGGGCTCCTTTTTAAAATATTAAGAAAAAAAATTACATGATAAAAAATCAACTTGTAGATAAATAAGAGTGTTACTAAATGACTGAAAGATTTCTTCCAGCCTAGAGATCGGGATGGTGACTGTATGTCAAAAGCTGCTTAAACAATGGTATTGAAACATCTGGAGAAGGAAGTGGCCTTTCAGAAGGAAGGTGGTTAGACCAGCAGTTGGAGAATGGGGAGTCAGAAGTAAAGCAGCTGGCATTGGTTGTCAGGACTGGCCAAAGGTTAGAAATTGAGGCTATCAGGGTCAAGTCATCAGGTTCCAGTAATAGGTCTATGTTCATGGAGATAGATGCATCAGGTTAACAAGAAAGAAATAACAAGGGCATTGAATATTTGAATCATACAACTAATCTCCTGTGTTTTGATTTCGTATGTATTAAGCATATTTTTCATCACAATCTAGATTCTCTTCCAATCTTAAATTCCTCTTTGATGATGAGAGAAAAAACCTGTCTGGTCTTCTTGCGATTATATTTTTTAATTAAGTAAATTGACATTCTCGTTTACATATCATGCTCATATGAGCTTGGTTCATGCGAGTCTCTTCCCATCTCAGGGTGCTGAATAAATCAAATTTCAGAGCCTGAAAATCTGAGGGATCTACTTTAAATCCATCAAGGTAGATACCAAAGACTCTTGGTCAGGCAGCCAGCTAAGCTTCCCAAGTAACACCCTGATCATGGCATGGTTGCACTTTTAAACCCCAGCAGAACTCCTGGAAATTTTTCCATAGATAATCTTAACATGCCTGTCAGTAATCTTCCTTAACCTCTGATACCCTCTTTTTCTCTACAGGTGATTTGACTTACTGGGTTTTTGTTTTATTTTGTTAGGTATGAATGAAGAGAAATGGTCATAATTTCTGTTTCATCTTGAGTTTTGTTTTGTACAAATCAAGATGGAATTTCATGCCTGACATATGAATCCTTGGACCCAAGGTGCCAATTGCTGTCCACCCTCCTTTAAACCTGTAAAATTATCAGTCTCTTACGCTAAGAACCTAGGGACACTCAAAGAAGAAACTAGTCCATGGGACTAAGCCCACTCAAACCATGGCCTCTTCTAACCTGAGGTCAGAAGAACTAGATGGTGCCTGGATGCCACTACCGACCTGCTCTGACATAATGGAAAGTCCTGGGTAGAAGGGGAGAAAAGTGTAAAACAAAATTCAAATTCCTAAAAAAGGCCAGACCTGTAGTACCAATAGAGACTAGAGGAATCCTCAAGACTATTGCCCTAAGATACCCTTTTAAACTTGGAATTGAAGCTATTTTGGAGGTCACCTTTCAGCCATATAATAGATGGGCTTATAATACGCATTGAACCACTGACCTTTCAGTTAGCAGCTGAGTACTTTAACCACTGCACCACCAGGGATCCTTTAAATTAATCGATCAACCATATGAGAAGAAACAGTCAACATTTACCCAAAAACAAAGAAGGCAAGAAAAGGAAAGGAAGCTAGACCAGCGGAAACAGGACAAACAGAATGGAAATAACGAGAATGTTGACACACTGTGAAAACCGTAACCAGTGTCCTGGAACAATTAGTATAAAAATTGTTAAATGGGAGCCCAATTTGCCATGTAAACTTTCACCTAAAACACAATAAGATGTTAAAATCGAAAAAGAACCTAAGGAAAAATAGCAGTGAAATTTTAGTGACACCTTCCCTCCCGCCGCCTGTGCACAAGGTTGAAAACATGAGTAGATCATGATGATCTAGGTCACGTGAATGTGATACGGCAGAAACAGACCAGCCTGTACCTTTGGATTTATGAGCGAGTTCTCCTCGTGAGAGCTGTCAGACGCTTGTTACTACAAAATAAATGCCTTTTAGCTGCTTTTTTCGCTCCTGATTGAAAAGAAAGCAAAACTGTAACACAATTCTTAAACAAATTTTAAATGGTATCATCATTGCTAATGCTTTTTTTGCAATTCAGTTCGTCACTGCGGGCAAATCAGTTTCTCATTCATAAATTCCCAGATTGTCAAAACAATGTACATGATCGTTTATCATAATGTAATGTATCTTGGAAAGCAATCATAACATAAAGAAGACTTTCTCTGATTTAACGGACAGCCTATTTTGATATATTTTAAAGGCCAGCCCTGATTGGCTATTCACTTATTTGTTGCTATGAGCAACATCATATTTTATTTGGGAAACCTTCAGGATTCTAATGGCATCAAAGTGCTGATTTTGAACCGGTTTTTTAAATTTTCTTTTCTTTCATTTAGCTTTGGTACTTGTGGTTCTTCGGATAGAAGATTTAACTTCTTTATTTAAACATATTTTGCTTAGAATTTTAAAATGATAACGATAATATCCAAGAATCATGCAGAAGCGTGTAGATTATGCCTTAGTGTATTAGAATACCTGTGCCAACAGGAGAAACAAATTCTGGTTAACGTAACCAAAAGAGAATTTATTGACAGGATATGTTGTTGTTGTTTTTAGGTACCATCGAGTTGGTTCTGACTCACAGGGAACCTGTGTACAACAGAACAAAACACTCACTGGTCCTGTGCCATCCTCACGATGGTTGTTATGTTTGAGCCCATTGTTGCAGCCACTGTGTCAATCCACCTCGTTGAGGGTCTTCCCCAAGCATGATGTCCTTCTCCAGGGACTGGTCCCTCCTGAAAACATGTCCGAAGTACTTGAGATGAGGTCTTGCCATCTGTGCTTCCAAGGTGCATTCTGGCTATTTGTTCTTCTGGAAGTCCATGATATATTCAATATTCTTCACCAACACCATAACTCAAAGGTATCAACTCTTCTTCTGTCTTCCTTATTCACTGCAAAGCTTTTGCATGCATATGAGGTGATTGAAAACAGCATGGCCTTGGGAGGCTCAAAAATCAGTGGGAGACTAAGAACAAAGCTGAAAATATTAAGTCCAGAAGGGAAGATCTAGGAACATTCTGATCAGCACATGCTGCTGAGATGTACAATATTCAGTCTTTCACTCTGTCATGGTGCTATTCACCCAAGAGCCAAATTTTCAGGATGGGGCATCTTAGAGGCCAAGTTCAGGGTTACATATGACCAACCCTTCTTGGCACTGGAGCAGGGAAAAGGAGGTTCCATCCCCCTCATCTCCAATACTGGGAAGAGATACCTGGATTAGCACCCCCAAAAGGGAAAAAGCCATTCCCCAAAAGGAGCCAGGTGCTATCAGAGAGGAGGAATAGATTTGCAGATGCCAAAAATGAAACGACTGTACATTTCATTTTCCATGGGTGCTTACAGAGCAGGTGTGACAAAAGAATTGTCTCCTGGAAATTCACCACAGCTTGTCTGTACAACTTCAGGATTCACAAGAAACCAGATATATGGGCCCACAATTACCTGTCTAAAACCTTTGGGGCCAGATGTATTTCAGGAATCAGAATTCTTCAATTTTAGAAAGATAATAGAGTTTACATACCATATATGTAACATCCCAGCAGGGTCTGTAACGGCATCCAATAATCAAACACTTAAATATTTCCACAGTGAATTGTATGGATGTTCACACTAACTGATAGAAAAGATCAACATTAGCCTCATGTCAGTTTAGGTCAGGTTTGAGCACTAAATTAGTTCAAATTATATCAGATTTTCCTACCAAATGAATTATTAAAAAAAGAAAAAGAACTTTGGATCTTCAGAACCTTTTGGATTTCAGAACCATGGGAAAGGAATCGTGGACTACTTTTCCATGACATTCACAAAGTCACAGATTAAGTAAATCCAAATTAGGCCAACATAGTAGATAATTCTGCTAAAACCTGAAACCAGGATATAAAAGTTCAGTCTGTGATCTGCTACATAAACTCTCAGTTTACAATCGGCTACAGTCTACAACCAGGATATAAAGCCTTCAGTTGTCATATGACCTTGGCTCAGAAAATTTGAATTCATGACAGATCCAAAGAAGAAAAGTGAAAACCCAAAAAGAGAGTAGTTCTCTTCAAATTAGATCATAAATATATTTGCTCTGTATAGTTCAAATCGAAGTTAAATATCATCACATCAATTAAATTCATACATATAATGTTAAATTTTGGAAGCCTACAGTTATTTATTAGCCTGTGAATTCTTGTCATTTTTCTATGTAAGAATTCAATTTTACTCTATGAACATGATTATTACATGGAAGAAGGGAGATAAATTGCATATGCCCAATGTCAAAAGCGTTTAATTTTTCTTGGTTACGCTTTAGTTTCCAATAGTCCATGCACTGTCCTGCTAAGAGTACAAGAACCAAGTCAGAAAAGCGTTATGGTTCCTCTTCAAAAAATGAATATTAACAAAAACTATTTTAAAATGTGTGAATTCCTACTGAGAAAAAAATAAGGAAGAATGAAATAAAGGTGTTCATGCATCAGGTTCATGGATCAGAAGACCTAATGTTGTTAAGATGTCAATTCTCACCGAATTTATCTATAGTTTCAAGGCAACCTTAAGCAAGATCCTAGCAGGATTTTGTAGAAATTGATGAACTGATTCTGAAATTTACATGGAAATGCAAAGGACCTAGAAGAGGCAAGACAATTTTGAAAAAGGAAAATATAATTGAAGGATTTAGCTACCTGATGTCAAGACTTAGTATAGAGCTCCAGTAATGAAGACAGTTGTGCTAAATAAACATAAAGAGCAGTGGAATAGACAAGAAAGTCCAAAAATACACCTACACATACATGTCAATTGATGTTTGACAAAGATACTGATGTAATTCAATGGAGAATACATAGTTACTTAAATAAAATGATTCTGGAACAACTAGATATTCATAAGAAGAAGAAATGTACCTAGACCCCCACCTCACACCATATGCCAAAATTAACTCAAAATATATTCTAGACCTAAACATGAAAGATGAAACTATAAATCTGTTTTTCCAAAAAAAAGGACAAAAGTTTCTGTGACTTGGCAAAGATTTCTTAAATAGGATTCAAAAATCATTTATCATGAAAGAGAGAAATGATAAAGTAGACTTTATCAAAATTAAAAATTTCTGTTCTTTGAAAGACACCACTAAGAAAATGAAATGGCAAGCCACGGGCTGGAAGAAAATATTTGCAAAACATACGTTTGACAAGGATCGTATTTAGGATATATAAAGAACTCTTACAACTCAGTAAAAAAAAAAGATAATCTATCTAACTTTTAAAAAATGGGCAAAAGATTTGAACTGAGCTTCACAAAAGAAGAAGGCATTGAAACAGCCCATATGCACAAGAGAAGAGGTTTAACATCATTAGTCAACACAGAAATGCAAAAATGAAAAATTTTAAAGAACATATGCACCTAATGACAATGACTGCCGATACCAAGCTCAACCTCTCTCCCGAATTCTGGACACACATATTCATCTTTCCAAAGTCTCTCACTTAATGACTTTTCCAGCTTGGTTTTTATGTACTAAATAAACACTAACCCTTTTCTACAGGAGAAATTTACTTCCATTCTCAGTGCTGCAGAAAGGTAGGTTGCACAATTGTCTTATTTTTACCCTTCGTACACTGTGGATCTTGTACTGAGACTACTTTGCTCTGGACGTTAGGAAACTCCAAGCCAAATCTATTTTACATCAAGTAATTATATAAATTATATAGCATGCCTTTGGAGTGCTAATTGTAGTCTTGACTTCAGCTTATTTCTTTTCACTTTCAATCCTCATTTACTTTATTTTCTAACCTGTTGTAATGTTTCTACTCCTGGAAGGCACCCTTAAATCCATTTATAATATAAGAAAAAAGCCTAAGTAAGTAATCTAAAAAATTTAAATGTCATTTTCTTCCTAATATTTTCTTCCACACTTAATGCTGTAATTGTTGAGTTCTCCCTTTTCCTCAGCCTCCATTTCTATTCATTCTCCCTTTTCAATATCTCTTGAAGACGCTCCTTGTTTTCTTGTTCTACTGCCATTGCCTTAATTCAGGTAAGCTACCGAATTGGTCTCCCTCTTTAGACTCTCATTTTAAGCAACATGCCTCCCTCATGAATATCATTATTACTGATATTCATGGTTGAAAATTCACTGATTGATATTCACTGGTTGAAAATATGAATGTGCCAAGTAAGTACAGTCCTGAGCTAATAATTTCTGAGAGACAGTATTCAGCTATGAAAAAACTTATTTTTTTAGAGATAACTAATATCCACCATATGCCCATCTATGCTTCCTTGAAAAGTAAGATAAACTTTCAGATTTTCTCTTTTGCTGACTTAGCGAGAGGATATGTATGCAAGTGATTTAAAATCTTGACTAATTCCATCCCCCTGTTTTGACTTACAGCCAGCCTCACATACCCAATCAGAGCATAAACTTGGAGAACACATATGTATTTTAAGAGACAATTAAGGGAATTCATTACTGCTCTTTGACTTTTTAAGCACATCCTGATGGCCTCTGCCTGGAATTTCCCAGAAACCACTGGATTCAAATCTTTATCAGTTTCATATATAATCTCTCTGAAACCATCTGGTCCTGAACAGATAATCAGATACAGTTGAGCAAAATCCTGCTGGTAGCTCTATACCTTTTGTTTATCTAGTTTGTTTTTTTTTTTTTTTCCTTCTTCCTTTATCACAGTGTTGTTGTTAGTAGCTGTCAAGTTGGCCCCCAACTCAAGGGGACGTCATGCACAATGGAGTGAAATGGTGCTGGGTTCTGCACTATCCTCAGGACCTCTTGTGAATTGAGCCATTGTGATCCTTAGGGTTTTCTTTGGCTGATTTTCAAAAATAGGTCTTGAGGCCTTTCTTTCCAGTCTGTCTTTGTCTGAAAGCTTTGCTGAAACCTGTTCAGCGTCATAGCAACACACGCTCTTCCACTGGCAGACAGGTGGTGGCTGTGCACGAGGTGTATTGGCTGGGAATCAAACCCAGGTCTCCCCTGAGCAAGGCGAGAATTAGACCACGGAACCAACACTACCTCCTTAATCATGTAGACCATGTCAAAACTTTCACATTATTCCTGCCTCTATGATACAATGCTTGGAAATATTCTGTCACTTATTATTAACTAACATAAAAAATCATATCCATATAGCAGTATGTCTTTACACTGTAACACTACTAATTTTTCATATTGCCATTCTGAAGAGAATAGAAATCCTAGCCTCTCTATCACTAAATAATGAGTTTCAAAGTCAACAAAATGATAAGGAAAATACTGGTGCTCATTGACATCTGGGCTTACCATATTCGTTCTTTCAAAAGCAAAACTATGATATTAATAAGCAGTTATAAAGGCACTCTATGGAAAATGAATTTCAAAGAACAACAGTGTGAATACTGTATTTTGCTTTCAGGTTCAGTAGATTTTTATCTTGAGTAATAGCTTAAAAGATTAACTAGCTATTCATTTCATAAGCTTGAACATACACCTCACAGTCGAAAACAAATTGGCCTTTGGAGCTCCTGGATAAAGTGCTATTCAAAGTGGCTCCATAGTCATTGAAACATAGAGTTAGTTTTGTGACTGGTGTCAATGAAAAATCTTTCTCATGTAAAGAAAGCAGTAGGAATAAACTTTAAGTCAAAGGCAAGTTCTTCTGTTCCCTCATCCACAATGTTTATCCCAGTGGGATATGATACGGTGTGCAATTGCTATGTTCCACAATAATTATAAAGAGCAATAACATGTGGTATGAATAGAACATGTAACAAAGAACAGCAGTAGATGGTAAAATAAACCACTGGTTATGTCAAAACTAATAACTTATTTACCCACGCAGAGTCAGTGAGTTAAGAGGTCAGATGAGCCCCGTTGTTTAAGCCTCGTTAATAGCGCACGTGGCTTTCCCGGTTCATCATTTTCAACAGTTCCTTCAGAACCATTTTAAGGATTATATGAAATTGACTGGGGTTCATTAATGGCTTATGTAAGAACATATGCTCAGCTCTTTAAAAGTAAGGCTGAAGATATTCAGTCCAAGCATTTGCCTTTTTGCAGCTTCTGGGAAGAGGTGGAATGTTATAAGCCCTCTCGTCATAAATACAGTATTCACTATCACAGAAAACAGCATCCATCTCTTTAAGGAACGGGAGTAATTGTGCTATGTGACACCCAAAGCATCTTTAAAATATTATGTATCAGGGTGTACTTTAAAAAGCCATGCACTTCTCATTGATCTTCCCATTTTATTTTGATTTAAAATGCAGATCTTTTCTTCCCATTGAAATCTTTGCATTTTTATTTATAAATGTATAGGAGGGAAAAAAAATCCCATTTCAGGCATATGCAGGCTCATGAATTATGCCTGGTAGTTGAAACAGTATGTGCTTATGTCATGGGTTGAACATCCTCCTTTATTAGAATGCTATTTATTGCCACCAGCTGCACTGCTTAGCTAAGAAAGTTCTTGACACCAGCGATGGCTTTTCAGCACCACTGCTTCCGGCTGCTAACAGGGGCTTCTATTTCCAAACGAAGCCACCCCTCTCAAGCTCTTCCTTCAGCTACACAGATACCTCCTGTCATCGTGATGCAGGAGAATGGCTGGGGGATGGGACTGCGCCCACTCCCGCTCTGCGATCTCTTGGGCTGTAAATCCTCATGGCTTTAAGATTTCTCGCCAAATAGCACTGGCCCGAGAGCTGTCAAATACATTCAGGGTATCTACCCATCAGTAATGGATTTTTTTCAAAATTAAGATGTGAATTTATCTTGTGTCCAAAGAGTGTTTCAGAGTCACTGGTGTGTATTTCAGAAGAGAAGCATGGTGTGTATCAGCCGTAGACACCAGTCTCTATTACATTTTACAGCCGGGAAAACTAGACCATGGTAATTACTCTTCTTCTGTTAAAGACTATTATTACACTTGCATGAACAGTTAACCCTGCTGTTATTTTCTCTGCTGCCTCTGCCGACAGCATCCAGACCATCCAAGCAGGAAAGGTATAGAAATGGGGGTCTCAGCTCATTTCCGACCCGCACCATCAGTCCACTTTGAAAGGTAATCTTCCAAACCACAAATGTGTGTACCAACACTCCAGCACATTCCATTCTTCGTTGACAGGATCTGTGCCTGGGCCTTCTGGACACCAGCTTGAACACTGGCTCCTTTTTTAATGCCTTCGCACATAATTGGGCTCCGGGAGCCAGCAGAGCTAACAGGGCAGTTAGTGACAGGAGGAGACCTCCCTCCGTTAACATGGAAACAGAATTTCCTTGCTCACCTCTAGAAAGGAAATTCCCTCTAGGTCAAGGTTGAAGCTTTCTGCAGTGTGAGGAGAGGAAGCTTCTGTAGAAGATACCTTAACCTGTGATCCTGGAGAGCCCTCTTGAAGTGGTGTCAAGCCCTGAAGCCTTCATAAGCAGCCAATTTCTCCCCTTGACTAAACAAGAGGACAAGCAGAAAATTGATTTCTAGCCATTACCTTTGAGATACAGACTGAAAATTAGAACTTCAGGGCACACTGCCCCAACCAAAGAGTTTGCTCAGGCAAAGACAGGTCCTGAGTGTTCTTCATTTCAAGCTTGGCAATGCAGCCATTCCACCTGGAGATACCCTTTTGAGGTAAAGTCATTTCTCACCTCCTCCCCCTTGCATTTTGCTCCTAATTTGACAGGGGATTGGGTTAAAACAATACAGTTGTGTGGCCATGATTTACAATAACTTTTACCGGAGGTTCACCAGCCACGTGACAAGCAATTTTATTATCTGCATCATGGCAGGACAGAAACTGAAGCACAAAATTGTCACCTCTGATTTCCTTGGTGCCAACCCCTGGCTAGGAGGAACTGACAGGGCTGCTTGACACCCAGCTCGATTTTTTGTTTGTTTGTTTTGTTTCCTCTTGGGCCAATCTCCAGTGTTAGACTGGATAGACAGAGCAGGAGGGACACCATGAATTCAAAGCACCACATGGAAAAATGAAAATGCTGAATTAGAAAGAAGCGTGAGTGCTGGTGGGTATCTGTGTGTCAGTATTGACAAGGGGAGCCTGGAAGGAGCAACCAGAGACTCTGAGCTTTCTGTGCATTGATCGTCTAGAAAAATGAAGAAAAGGAGAGATGGAGTTTTCATAGAATTACTTATTTCTCCTAACAAGTACATTAATGATAATAAAATCTTATATTAGGTGATTTAGTAAAATGTCCTAAGTGTATGTGTGCTCTTCATGGTGAATAGTTTAGTAATGAGATTGTCAGTACACAATGTATTTCAAACCATTTTAAAAAGGGAATCAAGTTTAAAAAAAAATATTACCAGGAAAGAGCAAATAACACTGACACTAGAAATGTCCTTCAGAATATAAAATGAGTACATGGCTTGAGTAAACCAGAGGAAGCATGGTTACTGTCTTCTTTCAAGATAATCTTTTATCTGAAATATCTCCATCTGATACATTTGCCTAACATTCATTAGGGATGCTAGCAACACACATTTTGGGTGAAACTATATGGAAGCACAAAAATGGTATTAAAAGAGAAGGTTAAGCTTAAGTCCGTTTCCTTCTGTCTTATGGTAGTCCTCTGAAGTCATTCTATAATAGCCATTCAACATATATTTATTGTGTGCCCACTAAGAACCAGATGCTGTACTAAGTGATATAGATCTTTAAATTCTGAATTTCTAACATATTACCCTCCATGGTAACCGTGATATGAAACAAATTTTGAGCAGCCTATTGAGCCAAATATATGAAAAGCTACACTCACTCACTACACTTTGTAAGGTATCTTTCACCAGGGTCTACATCAATTTTTATAATTTTGAAACTTCTTCAAGATATTATGGTCTTCTGTATTATCCATATAAAATCTCCTCACTTTAATGTTTCCAAATGAGTTTGATATAGCTATTACAGGGATTAGGAGTCCCTGGGTGGTGCAAACAGTTTGTGCTCGGTGCCTTGGTTAATATTTTAGTAGCAAGAGAACCCTATTCTTCACGGTGTTTCAAAATCATTACATGAAAAATACTGTCTGGTATGGACAGAGAATGGGGCATTCTAATCACCTTTTATGCAGTCATTATATATGCCACAGGTCCCAGGTTTGGTGCAAGCACTTTTGTGATTGCCTGCTAACCTAAAGGTTGGTGAAATCAAACCTACTTAGCAACACCATGGAGGAAACACCTAGTGATCTGCATCCATAAAGAAAACTCTAGGCAACAGTTCTACTGTATAACACATGGAATCTCCAGAAGTCAGAATCAACTTTATGGCAACAGGTTTGATTTTTGGTTTTGGATGGTGAACACAGTTAAATTCTTGGCTACTAACCAAAAGGTTGGCAGCTCAAATCCGCCCAGAGGCATCTTGGAAGAAAGGCCTGGCAAACTACTTCCAAAAAATCATAGCCATTTAGAACTGTGGAGCACAGTTCTACTCAGAAAACACGTGGGGTCACCATGAGCCGGAATTGAATTGGCGGCAGCTGGCTCGGTTTGGCTTTTGTTATTATTGAAATTAAATAAATTGGAATTATGCAACAGTTGTTAATTCTCCTATCTTTATAAAATGAAATAGTTATTAAATAACTGCATCTAATTTTCAGTTCAGGAAAATAAATACTTGTGAATAGAGTCAATTAATTGACACTCCAGTGTCCTGCCAGAAATTCTCCATTTACTACATCAGATCAGCAGAATAGAGAAGATTGGATGGCACTTGTAATTATCCTTCATCTCAAATGAGCCTAGTAGAATTAAGTGACTCAATACACAAGCTTTTATCTTAGCTGCAAGAAAGTAAAATTAGCAGTCATGCTGGATGGAATAACACAGAACAGTCAAAGTGAACTTAATGCATGTAGAATCCGGAGCCAGGCTAAGTTGGAATTCTGGCTTCAGCACTTGGGGCAAGTTATATAACCTTTCAATGCCTTATCTGTAGAATGGATATAATAAGCTTACCTACCACATAGAATTGTCCTAAGGAATAAATGTGTTTACATGTGCAAAGCACTGAATAAGTGTTAGCTATATGTTTTTTTATGTTTATTATAATGTCAAAAATATGATTTTAAATGAATATATATAGAACGGTTTACAACTATCTTTTGCTTAATGCACACACCATTGGACACAGAAGAACTGCTCCATAGGATTTCTAAGGAGTGCCTGGTAGATTCAAACTGCCAACCCTTTGGTTACCAGCAAATAGTGACCAAAATACCATAGTTTACATCTCTATACCATTACTTAATACTGGTATTTGGCTTTGTTGGGCAGATTAATCTCTTTGCTCCAAATGTTACCCTCTTGCTTCATTTCACTGCTTATTAAAATCAAATATCCTCTTTCTCCCCACTTAAAGAGCTTCTAAAATCCCTCTTCCCCCACAGAACCTTTCCTGACTTGTATAAGTAAGATGATAAATCTCTTCCCCCTTCACTTTCAACAAGCTACTTACACAGCACAAACAAGGCGTACACCAAAGCTTGTAAGTCAATGTTTACATTACATCCTAGCGAATGCTTTTGTGCAGTGTGCACAGTTTAAAATGTAGGCTTCTTGCCAGGGCAGGAGTTTTGTCTGCTTAATTTGTTGTCTAGCCTCATATTTGACCACAGCAGGGAGTAAAGGTAGTGTTTCTAGAATATTTTGTGCTGCCTAGCACTCAGAAAGGCCTGGCTCTCTACTTCCGTAAAGATTACAGCCAAGAAAACCCTATGGAGCACAGCTCTACTCTGTAACACAATGAATCTCTATTAGTTGCAATCAACTCGATGGCAAGGGTTTGGGTTTTTTTTTAGCACCCAAAAATTCTGAGGAAGAAGGGGGAATCAAGGCAGAGATCAGAAAGGTGTTTCAGCCTTCATAGTTTGAGAACATATCCTGACAATAGCCATGAAGAATAGCCCCAGAGAAGGAGGACGGGCACATGAGAGATGTCTTCTCCAGCCTATCTCCAAGCCATGGCACCCTTTAAAAGTGCTGTTGTCTGGGTGAAAAGAACATCAGGAACTGTATAGAGGGAAAGAAGTCATGGCAAGTCAGTCTGAGAATTGCGTATGTGAAAAAAGCTTTCCCTCGGTGGCAGAGCCTTCGTCCCACCCTAAATTATCTAAATTGAAGTATCCAGGCTAAGCCCTCTGCTCCGCCACACTCCAGGGACAATTTTGTCTCTCCTCATCAGAATCAAATTGGTTGTACTGATGTCTGCTGTAGGAATTTAAAAGGACTATTGCAGACCTCAGAACCAGAAGAACTCACCTCAAGGAAAGTACAGAAATATCATCATCTAAGATGATGGTTTTCAAGTTTGGCTGCACATTGGAGTCACCCAGGGAACTTTAAAAATACTAATGCTGGTTCCCAGGCAGAGGTTTAGTTTGGGTTGTGGCCTGGACATCAGAATTTTTTCAAAGGTCCCCACACGGTTCTAAAGTGTATTGGAGAAACACTGATCTATATAGCAAATAACCTGAGCAGCAATCAACTAAGGCAGTAAGGGTACGCACTGGGCCCCAGGCTTTTCAGTAGGTTGGCTCTAGAGGTCAATTAAAAAAAAAACAAAAAACTGTTACCATTGGGTCGATTTCAACTCATAACGACCCTATAGGACAGAGTAGGACTGCCCATAGGGTTTCCAGGGAGGGGGTGGTGGATTTAAACTGCTGACCTTTTTCGTTTGTAGCCGAGCACTTAACCACTGTGCCACCAGGCTCCAGAGGTCAATAGACAATGGAATAAAATGCTGGGTCTCAGGACTGGCCCCTTAGTTGTCGATTTGCCAGTCTATAAATATTTACTGAGCATTTGTCATGTGAAAAATTCTAGGTTGATTCTCAAAAGAGATTAGGTGATGATCTACGGTTACCCTTCTTAAAGAATCAAACTCCTTTTCTTCCCCTACTTTTCATACTCTCCTTCTGTAGCTTTCTGCCTCAGTTCTCCTTAAGGGGAGACTAGCTAAATATCACTGTGGCAATTTTTCCCTGGTAGCACAGTAGTTAGAGCTACGGCTGCCAACCAAAATGTCAGCAGTTCAAATGCACTGGCCGTTCCTTGAAACCCTATGGGGCAGTTCAACTATCCTATAATGTCACTGTGAATTGGAATCGACTCAACAACAACAGGTTTAAAATTAAGTTAAAACAAAACAGCCTTGATAGGATATGATTATTTGTTTGCAATGCTTAGAAATGGGGTAAGGGGGTAGAAATAAAATGCATTTTTCTCTATTTCCTAATAAAGTGAAATTGCATTGAAGTCAACAGGTCAACAAGTGTCTCAAGGGACTAGCTACACAGACACAGACACACACACAGACACACACACACCTGTCTGGTTTCCTGGGAAATGGAGGCTCATCAGCGGGAAAGTAATAATGGAAAAGAAGAAAACCAAAGTGTAACAAGGAAGGGTAGAGGTAAAGGGAGCAAGGAGTTAAAAGTAGGATGGAGTGGAAAGTAGAGAAGAGGGAAAGAGAAGAGAAAAGTGGATCATGTCATTGCACAGGAGGTTCTCATCACCCGGGGCAATGGCACCAGAAAAAGGCATCTCCCAGTTAATTCACTTAAAATCAACCATGATTTCATAGTTAAACAGTTTCAAAAGAATTTCCTTAGAGCTATTTTTATTTTTAGAATGAAATTAAAAATTATGAAAGCAAATTTATTTTATAAGTAAAAAATACGTATAATTCAAGGCAGTGCATCTTAGAATCCAGAAGAGTTATTCGAGTATTAATTTTGGGGAGTCAAGTAGCTCAGTGAAAATGAGTGGAAACCCTCCATGAGATAGATTGACATGAGAGCCACAACACTGGACTCAAACCCACCAACGATCATGGAGATGGCATAGGGCCTGGCAATGTTTCGTTCTGTTATACATAAGGTAGCTGTGAGTCTGAGCTGAGTCAGTGGCAACTACCAACAACAACAACAACTTTTGTAAGACAGCGTAACACACCCTTTGTTTCATATTTGGCATCTGCAGCACAGTGCTGTCATTTTTGGAAAATATTTGTAGTTTTTTCTCATTGGTTTCTCCAAGCGTCTTTCTGAAGCCTTTGAGGTTCACATTTTTCTATTTGGTCATCTCCTTCTTAATTTCTCTTCTCTAGTTGTTAATTGATCTAACTGCCCGATCGTTACATGTCCAGTAGTGGTTTTCATGTGATTTATGCAGTTTACCAATATTACATTCATTGACTTCATAAAATTCTACATCTTTTGAAAGATGTAATTTTCCTTGCAATTTGTATCATATCATGTCATATTGTTGCTTTTTACAGTATTTGACAGTCAGCGAGGAACTCGGACCTGGATGCTGATACGATGGGCAGATACAAATGTTCTGCTAGGCCAGGAAAGACAGTTGGACAGAGACTATTTGTGTAAGTGATTAGTTCAGTAATGAATATTTTTAGTAATGACAACCTGTCTCCAGACTACCTTGTAACTTCAGCATTTAGATACAAATCATCAGATAATGAGAATCTTGTGTATAAAAAGGCAGATTTCAAGGCGAATTCAGTCTCTTGCCTCCTTACTCCTTTTCCTCCCATCACAAGGATGGTTACTAAATACCTTGGGAGGCAAGGCTCTTAAGTGAAATCAGAAGTGGCTTCTGTTCCCTTTCTGTTTTCGCACAGATGAGTGTCGAGGTAATAGGAGTCAGTCATTTTATAGGAAATTATCTAATAGGTGCCCGAAAATTAATTTTTAGGACAGCACTGTTCTGAGAGCTGAAAAACTGTACTCATGAGTAAATGCATCTCCTAAAAGTTATTAATAATGAGAGTTCTAAATAGCTGGGTATAAAAGTAACTCCTGGGGCTTGGATGATTAAACGATTTGAAATCCACTATTGAGATGGCTCTTCTTATTCAGGTGTTACCTTACATGAGTCATAAACACCACAGAAGCTGGATCAGAAAACATCTAGGAGAAATTTGCTGCCCGTGTCGTTGGAACTCCCTATGTCTTACCCACATAATTTGCTGTAATAAAGGCATGTGACCTACACATTGTTTTTTTATCATACTTAATTGGTAAGTCTTCTTAGGAAAGAGACAGAGGGAAGGGAAATACATCTGAATACCCTCACCTCAACCAAACCCTCTCCATTGTTTAACTATGAAGTCCACCTAGTTGAATGTACACATATGAATGCTATGGGCAAAAAAAAAGAAAAGTTTCAAATTTGTTGCATCAAAGCTCTCTGTGGAAAAAATAAAATAAAACTGAGAAACAAAGCCTTCTGTGGATTCTCAGAAGCTGAAGAAATCCCTAGTAACTTCAAATCAATTAACATTATAGCAAAGGATATAAAACAAATCTAAAAATGTCAGACTAAATGGCAGATGTCAACCAGGATTTGCAAAAGAAACCACACCTGCTCAAAGCACCTCTGCTTAAAATCAAAACAAACTATATCAGTAAACTCACAATTCAGCAAGTGGAGAAGACAAATGTCAAGAATTCAATAAGAAGCAAAGTATTGATTATCATAGCGTTCTAATAATAAAAAAAAGTATACGTTGAAGAAAAACTGAGAAAGAAAAGGAAAATTCTAGCAACTTTGTTTACATCTCTCTTTAGCTAACAATCATGTAAAGAGAGTCTCTGTTAAGCCAGAAGGTTTGCAATATTCCTTTGCATCATGGAATCCTGAATCAAGTTTCTAGCCACAAGAACAAGAAACAAGTGGCAATGTGGTCAATTTGTGTAATCAGCCAATGCAGAGACCAGTCAACTCTGAAAGAAAACCATCCTGGGAAGCTTATTATGCCCAATTTAAAATAATAAGCCAAATGAACCATCGGACTGAGGAGCAGAAAGCTGCCAGTCCAAAGGGAACTGCTCTTATTGTGCTAAGCAATTTGTCAGAAAAAGACAGAAAGAGCTCTCTAGTATATTATTAGCACATTAACCAGACTTTTTATAGTTGAACACAGGCATGATTAGCCAGAGTGAAATTCAAGAATTCTATTAGAAAAAGTGGTTACACAAACCAGACTGACTTGAGATACTGAATAATGATTCCGTCCAATTTATCCAGATGTCCTGAACTCCATTTTCTGAAACATTTTGTAAGTTATCAACCAGAAATAAAGTTACATCATTATTATTTTAAATCCAATGTCATAAACACACTGTAAAAGGCTTATTATTTAGTAATCTTCCTGATAAACCTTGGGGAAAATATTGCTTAAAGTAAAATCAATATAGAATATTAAGAAAAGAGATATCAAACATTTATACTAATGGAAACGTTGGCCAAGATTAATCTGTTTCAATGGTTTTTAAACTTTCTCCTCTAGGAGAATCACCTGGGGAGGCTTGTTAAAAATGCAGATTCTTGTGGCCCATCCCAAAAGGTTTTTATTCAGCTGGTCTGCAGTAAGATCTAGAAATATGAATAATTAACAATCTTCTCTAACCATTCTGGTGCATATCAAAGTTTGAAAGCAACCAACCAAACCAAACCTGTTGCCATTAACGTGATTTGATTTTGACTCATAGCGACCCCATATGACAGAGTAGAACTGCCTCATGGGGTTTCCAAAGATGTGATCTTTATAGAAGCGGACTGCCAAGTCTTTCTCCTGTGGAGCAGCCGGTGGGTTTGAATTGCCGACTTTTTGGTTAGCAGCCAAGCACTTAACCATTGCACCACCAGGGATCACTTGAAAGCAACACTTCTATTTTAATAACAGTAGTAACCTTTATGTAGCTATCCCTACTAACTTGTCAAATATTTTCCATGGAAATTTAATAACATGTTTTATTGACATAATTGCAAAAAAGTAGAAAAACAAAATAACTATCAAAAAGACATATGACCACCAAAAAGAATTTTAATGAAAAATGGGATATACACTATATTGCTAATTAAGGAAAGGTAATAATATAAAAGCCTCTGTGCCACTACCAGAGCCATGAGAATGTTCCATGAAGACATGTGAAGCAGAGCTGGTCCAACAGCTGGGGTAGAAAAAATAAAAGCCTGTTGTTGGACGCCTCTGAGTTTTTTTGTTTGTTACAAAGTAATACTCTCCCACTTAAAAAAAAAAAAAAAATTACACACGTTTTTTGAAATACATGACTGAATTCACATGTAAGAGAAATTCAAAGGCCAGAAATAAAAACCCAGGTAGTAACTGTAAGCTGACCCTATGCTGGATAAAGGTGGAACTTTGAAGGGCCAAATAATGTGTAAAAAGATGGATGTAGAAAATATCTACCTACTGGCTCAGGAAGATGACAAGGAATCTTATTTAGTCGAATAATAAATGTTGAATGTGGGATAGATAATAATGGGATCATAAAGATGAGCTACTTCTTAATTCTAGAAAAAATTAAAATATAAGATGAAATCAAAACAATATGGTGTTTGCTAAGAAAGTACAAACAGATACACTAAATAAAATACAGTGCCTAGGAAAAAAAGTTCTTAAGAATTTGTATTCATGATGCTGTCCTCAAAAGTATTTTATATACATATATATAGTTTATGTAATATATATGGAAACCCTGGTAGCGTAGTGGTTAAGTGCTACGGCTGCTAACCAAAAGGTCAGCAGTTCGAATCCGCCAGGCGCTCCTTGGAAACTCTATGGGGCAGTTCTACTCTGTCCTATAGGGTCGCTATGAGTCGGAATAAACTCGACGGCAGTGGGTTATAATATATATGTGTATGTGTATATTTATGTAATATATATGTAGTACACATATTACACATACACACGGACATGATTTATAATGCATAATCTAAGCATCTCATGTCAAGAAGGTGATATAAAAAGTTGTACTGTGCTACTGATACTACTGGGTCAACTGGCAAAAGCAAATGCAAAAACTCTCTGGAAGAACAAACCCTCAACTCAATATGCAAAGTGCTTCCACAGATAAAGCCCAGCTGACATGAGAGCACAATCCAAAATTACAAAATACACAAACGATCTGCCAAAAGTGAGTTTGCAGCCAAACAGGCAGCAGAATTATATATCGAGAACTTCAAAAAAGGAAATTATTGCACAAAAAAACTTTAAAATAAGTATTTGAAATTATTAAAAATATGAAAGAAGGAATAAAAAATGAGCTAAAAGAATTGACAAGAAATTCCAGGAAAACGTGAAGAGATAAAAGTTATAGAAATGGAAATGGCAGTTATTAAAATTGAAAAGTCAGCAGATTAGATATAGCTGGAAGGAAAATTAATGAAGTGGAAAATAAATCTGAAAAAAAATTACTCAAAATAGATGGAAAATATGAAAGAGATATGGAGGATAAAGTGAAAAGCTATGAGATTTTTCTAATGGGAATGAATAGAGAATATATGCAAGAAACAATATTTAAAGTGTTAGTATCAAGAGACTATTTGAGAAGAAATTCAGAAATCACAATGAGCCTCAAGCAGAAAAATTAACTTAAGCCACCTAGACATATTGTAGTGAACAGCAGAATAATAAAGCTAGAGAAGTAATTTTAAAGGAAACCAAAGAAAAAGGTCATATCATCATCTAACAGCAAACTTTTTAATAAGAAGAATAAAAACAAGGGGGCAATGACAAAATATATTTAAAAGCCTAAGAGTAAATAATTATCCACCTAAAAATTCATAGCTGGCTAAACAACTATTCAATAAAGAATGAAATAAAATAGAGCATGTTTTACTAGAGGAACCCCACAGGATATTGAACATAGAAGTAATGAGTGAGATGCAAGAAGAAATAGTGAGAAAACAAAGTAGTTACTATGTGAGCAATCCTAAATAAGCATTAACCAGATGTAAGAATAAAGAAAAAAAAATTTTTTTTTTTTTTTTAAGAATAAAGATGATGAATTTGAGGGAAAAAAATCAAGTAGAACTGAAATACTAGTAATATAGGAGGATTTAAGTTTTATGAAGTCTTTGGGATTAGGTTAAAGATACTGATTAACCTTGGTATTAGAACTGGCTAAATCATGTACACATATTAAAGTTGGAAAGGAAAACAATAAAAAAAAACTAAAATAAGCTTCTAAATTAGTGGAAGAAAGAAAAAGAATAAACAGTCAAACAATCCAATACAAGAGCAGAAAGATAAAAAAGCAGCATACAAAATCAGAGTAGAATGACTTCTGCTTCCAACCAAGCTAGGTTTACCCTCCTGTCTAAACCAACCAAAAAATCAAAAAAAAAAAAAAATATAGAAATATGAAACAATGGTTTTAAGTCACTGAATGTCAGGAATTGAAGGACAGTGATATCTGAGAAATGGAAAACCATGTGAGTCCTGTATTGGCCCAATTTATTACCTTGAGGTAGTCTTCAGGCCATAGTGAAGGGAGGTGGAATTCAGACAGATCCCAGTGGACTCCCTCAGCTAAGCATATGGAGGTGAGTGTCTAAGGAGATGGAGGGAGCTAGAGTTCACAGGACAAAGACCAGAGAAGTAAAAACAGCTCAGAGAAGAAAGCTGAAGATCTACAGAATGTGCCCCTTGAGTATTCAATGCATGTGTGTGAGGAAACGAAGAGATGGACCACTCAAAATAATTAGAGAGAACAGTATGAGGTGATCACACAGAGCCAGAAATTGTGTCTATACCCAACAGCCAGACTGGAAAATGCAAAATTATTGGTGCGTTTCACAGGCTACTTGAAAGTATCTTTCTTCACTATTCGGGGAATAGTTAGTCCTAGGCTAAGCACTGCTCTGTTCTCCCCCACCAAATCTTAAAAGCAAGACCTAAGGGTATCAAACATATTGCAAGTAATTTAATACTTCCCAGAACAAAACTCAAAGACAGTTATAGGAATACAAACTTCTCCAGCACCCAAAGGGTAAAATTCACCATGTCTGTCATCCAGTGAAAATACCAGGCATAAAAAGAACCAGGAAAATATGACTCATAATGAGGAGAAAAATCAATCAACAGAAACCATCTCCAAGGGACACTGAGGTAAGAGTTAGTAGACAAAGACATTGAAACAGTTATTATAACTGTATTTCATATGCTCACAAAGATGAGACATAAAAATGTGAAAAATACCCAAATCAAACTTCTAGAAAAATACGATGTCTGTTATAAAAAATACTCCTGACAGTATTAATGAATTATTAGAAATTACGGAAGATAAGATTAGTGAACTTGACCATAAAGTAATAAAAATAGCTAATATTAAACAGGTTTTTAAAAAAAAAATTTAAATGAACAGAGCACCTCTACTTTCTAGTTCATTGCATATTTCTTGGGGTCTTAAAAATCTGCAATAAACAACAATTGGTCTCTACTCCCCTGGAGAAACAGAAGAAGAAAGAGAATCAAGAACAGGGGGAGGAAATGGAATATGTGTTTAATTGCCTCCATGAACAACTGACTTCTTGACCATGAGACCAGAAGAACTGGATGATGCCCAGCTACCATTACTGAAAATTTTGATCAAAACTTCCTTAGATGAACCCTGATCAAAAGGGAGAAAATGCAGAACAGAATTTCAAATTCACATGACTCCAGGCTTTCTGGAACAATGAAGGTTGGATGAACCCCTGAAACTAATGCCTTGAGATAACCCTTAAACCGTATACCAAAAATATACCCTGAAGTCTTCTTAAAACCAAACAATAGTTCAGCATAACTAGTACAAAAAAGTCTGGGAAGTGGAGCCAACATGACCTCCTGGACAGACACATCATGCCATCCCTCTGCAGCAAAGACTTGAAAAACTAAATAAAACAGATACAAATGTCAATCCTGGAACCCAAAGCATCAAATGAAGGGATAAAGAACTAGATAAACCACCAAATGGAAGAAGAAACTTAAAAACAGAGAACTAGGAGAGATATGGAGCTCTCAAATATGATAGCAAAATTAGGACATTTCCAGATAAACAGAAATTAAGGAAATTTGTAAAAACCAATCCAAATTTACAGGGAATATTAAAAGGAATCCTTTGGTTAGAGAGCCAACAACATCAGACAACAACCAGAGTCTAGGATGCAGGACAGCATCAGCCAGATACCAACATAGGGAAAGAACTCTCAAAAATAAAGTTAAAAGATTTAAAACTGGGAAACAGAAGTCAATCTGTAAATGACGATAACATCAGAACAATAAAAGGGGGAATAAACAGTGTAGGTCTAAAACTTTGAAATGGACAGGAAGTCAAGGAGACACAAAGTAATGAAATACTGGTTCAAAATTAGGAAAATTAGGGTAAATTTAAAGGTAACTACAAAGAAAGTTAACAAACCTATTCACCAGAATGAAAAAAAAAGAAAAACAAAAGTCTCAAAAAACATAAAATCTGTAATAATGAAAGAAAAGAAAATCCACAAACAAAAGGAACTCAACACAGGAAAGTAAGAGGAACAAAGAAAACATCAGCGCCACCAAAAAAAACAGCAATATGACAGTAATAACTCATACCTGTCAATGATCAGGAAAACCCAGTGGGATAGTGGTTAAGAGCTGTGGCTGCTAACCAAGGTTGGCAGTTCAAATCCATCAGGCACTCCTTGGAAACTCTATGGGACTGTTCTACTCTGCCCAGTAGTGTCGCTATGAGTCAGAATCGACTCCACGGCAATGGGCTTTTTTTTAAATTGATAATAACACTGAACGTAAATGGCTTAAATACACAAGTAAACAGACAGTGGCAGAACGGATAAAAAAGCATGACCCATCAATATGTTGTCTACAAGAGACACACCTAACACACAAAGACAAAAGTATATTAGAAATCAAAGGATTGGAAAAAATATACCAAGGAAACAGTAACCAAAAAAATGACAGATGTGGCAATACTAATCTCAGATAAAACAGAATTTAAGGCAAAATAAACCATAAAAGACAAGGAAGGACATTATATAATGATTAAAGGGACAGTCCACCAAGAAGACATAATCTTAATAAATATCTACACACCCAATGACAGGGGTCCAAAATACGTAAAACAAACTCTAACAGTTCTGAAAAGAGAAGTAGGCAGTTCCACAATAATAGTAGGAGTCTTCAGCACACTACACAGTAAAGGATAGAACATCTAGAAAGAAACTCAACAAAGTTACAGAAGATATAAAGGCCAAAATCAACCAACCCGGTCTCACAGGCATGTATAGAACACTCCACAGAATAGCAACAAAGTATGTGGAACACTCACCAGAACAGACAACATTTTAGGCCACAAAGTTACCCTCAATAAAATCCAACACATCGAAATAATACGAAAAATTCTTTCAGCTCACAATGCCATGAAAGGAGAAATTGATAACAGGAAAAACAAGGAAAAAAAAAAATCAAGTACGTGGAAACTAAATAACACCTTGCTTAAAAACAGCTGGGTAACTGAAGAAATCAAAGAGGGAATAAAAAAAATTTTCTAGAATTAAATGAGAATGAAAGCTCATCATACCAAAAGCTTTGGGACAGTGCAAGAGCAGGGCCCAGAGGTCAATTAATAGAAATAAATGTACACATAAAAAAGAAGAATGGCCCCAAATCAAAATGTTAGCCCTACAGCTTGAACAAATAGAAAGAGAATAGCAAATGGAGCCCACAGAAACCAGAAGAAAGGAAATAAAGGTTAAAGAAGAGATAAATGAATTAGAACCAAAAAAAAAAAAAAAACAAAAAAACCAAGCCCAGTTCCATTGAGTTGATTACAACGCATAGTGACCCTACAGGACAGAGTAGAACTGCCCCATAGAGTTTCCAATGGATTAGAAAACAGAAAAATAATAGAATCAACAAGACCAAAACTTGGTTCTTTGAAAAGACCAACAAAATTGACAAGCCATTGCCCACGTTAACAAAAGAAATATAGGATAGCCCAAATAACAGATGAGCTGGGGCACATTACAACAGACTCAACTGAAATAAAAAGGATCATAACAGAATACTATGAAAAATTGTACTTCAACAAATTTGAGAACCTAGAGATAATGGACAAATTTGTAGAAACACACTACCTACTAAATCAACACAAGCTGATATAGAAAATCTGACCAGAGCTATAATAAGAGAAGAGATTAAAGAGGTAATAATAATAATAAAAAAAAAACCTCCAACCAAAAAAGCCCAGGCCTAGAGAATTCTACCAAACATGCAGAGAAGATCTCGACCACTACTACTCAAACTATTTCAGAGCATAGCAAAGGAAGGAATATGCCCAAATTCATTCTGAGGCCGGCATAACCCTGATAACAAAGGCAAAGACACCACAAAAAAGAAAATTACAGACCAATATGTCTCATCAATATGTTGTTGTTGTTGTTAGATGCCATCGAGTCGGTTCCAACTCATAGCGACCCTATGCACAACAGAACAAAACACTGCCCGATCCTGCGCCATCCTTAAAATCATTGTTATGCTTGAGCTCATCATTGCAGCCACTGTGTCAACTCACCTCGTTGAGGGTCTTCCTCTTTTCCGCTGACCCTGTACTCTGCCAAGCATGATGTCCTTCTCCAGGGACTGATCCCTCCTGACAACATGTCCAAAGTATGTAAGACGCAGTCTTGCCATCCTTGCTTCTAAGGAGCATTCTGGTTGTACTTCTTGTAAGGGATTTGTTCGTTCTTCTAGCCGTCCATGGTATATTCAATATTCTTCGCCAACACCACAATTCAAAGGCGTCAATTCTTCTTCGGTCTTCCTTATTCATTGCCCAGCTTTCATATGCATATGATGCAATTGAAAATACCATGGCTTGGGTCAGGTGCACCTTAATCTCCAAGGTGATATCTTTGCTCTTCAACACTTTAAAGAGGTCCTTTGCTGCAAATTTACCTAATACAATGCGTCTTTTGATTTCTTGACTGCTGCTTCCATGGCTGTTGATTGTGGATCCAAGTAAAATGGAATCCTTGATAACTTCGATCTTTTCTCTGTTTATCATGATGTTGCTCATTGGTCCAGTTGTGAGAAATTTTGTTTTCTTTATGCTGAGATGCAATCCATACTGAAGGCTCTGGTCTTTGATCTTCCTTAGTAAGTGCTTCAAGTCCACTTTCAGCAAGCAAGGTTGTGTCATCTGCATAATGCAGGTTGTTAATGAGTCTTCCTCCAATCCTGATACCCCGCTCTTCTTCATATAGTCCAGCTTCTCAGATTATTTGCTCAGCATACAGATTAAATAGCTATGGTGAAAGAATACAACCCTGACGCGCACCTTTCCTGACTTTTAACCAATCAGTATCCCCTTGTTCTGTCCAAACAACTGCCTCTTGATCTGTGTAAAGTGTCCTCATGAGCACAAATAAGTCTTCTGGAATTCCCATTCTTCGCAATGTTATCCATAGTTTGTTTTGATCCACACAGCCGGATGCCTTTGCATAGTCAATAAAACACAGGTAAACATCCTTCTGGTATTCTCTGCTTTCAGCCAGGATCCATCTGACCTCAGCAATGATAGCCCTAGTCCACATCCTCTTCTGAAACCGGCCGGAATTTCTGGCTTTCAGGACCTTCATTTGCTGATGTGGCGCAACTCAAAATGAGAAGAAACAGCTGCAAATATCCATTAATAATTGGAACCTGGAATGTACGAAGTATGAATCTAGGAAAACTGAAAATTGTCAAAAATGAAATGGAACACATAAACATCGATATCCTAGGCATTAGTGAGCTGAAAAGGACTGGTATTGGCCATTTTGAATCAGACAATCATATAGTCTACTATGCTAGGAATGACAACTCGTAGAGGAATGATGTTGCATTCATCATCAAAAAGAACGTTTCAAGATCTATCCTGAAGCACAATGCTGTCAGTGATAGGATAATATCCATACGCCTACACGGAAGACCAGTTACTATGACTATTATTCAAGTTTATGCACCAACCACTAGGGCCAAAAATGAAGAAATAGAAGATTTTTATCAGCTACTGCAGTCTGAAATTGGTGGAAGAGGCAATCAAGATGCATTGATAATTACTGACGATTGGAATGCGAAAGTTGGAAATGAAGAAGGATCAGTAGTTGGAAAATATGGCCTTGCTGAAAGAAACAATGCCGGAGATCGAATGATACAATTTTGCAAAACCAGCAACTTCTTCATTGCAAATACCTTCTTTCAACAACATAAACGGCAGCTATACCCATGGACCTCGCCAGATGGAGCACACAGAAATCAAAGTGACTATGTGGAATGACATCAAGAACATCATCCATGAAGAAAGCAAGAGGTCATTGGAAAGACAGGGAAGAAAGAAAAGACCAAGATGGATGTCAGAGGAGACTCTGAAAGTTGCTCTTGAGCGTCGAGCAGCTAAAGCAAAAGGAAGAATTGGTGAAGTAAAAGAACTGAACACAAGATTTCAAAGGGCCTCTCGAGAAGACAAAGTATTATAATGACATGTGCAAAGAGCTGAAGATGGAAAACCAAAAGGGAAGAACGTGCTTGGCCTTGCTCAAGCTGCAAGAACTGAAGAAAAAATTCAAGCCTTGAGTTGCAATACTGAAGGATTCCATGGGGGAAATATTAGACAATGCAGGAAGCGTCAAAAGAAGATGGAAGGAATACACAGAGTCATTATACCAAAAAGAATTAGTCAATGTTCAACCATTTCAAGAGGTGGCATATGATCAGGAACTGATGATACTGAAGGAAGAAGTCCAAGCTGCTCTGAAGGCATTGGCAAAAAACAAGGCTCCAGGAATTGATGGAATATCAATTGAGATGTTGCAACAAACAGATGCATCACCGGAGGTGCTCCCTCATCTATGCCAAGAAATATGGAAGACAGCTTCCTGGCCAACTGACTGGAAGAGATCCATATTTATGCCTATTCCCAAGAAAGGTGATCCAACTCTGTGTGGAAATTATAGAACAATATCATTAATATCACACACAAGCAAAATTTTGCTGAAGATCATTCAAAAATGGCTCATCAATACAGATGCAAAAATTCTCAACAGAATTCTAGCCAATAGAATTCAGCATCATATCAAGAAATAACACACCATGACCAAGTGAGAGTCATAGCAGATATGTAGGGATGGTTCAACATTAGAAAATCAATCAACGTAATCCACCACATAAGCAGAACAAAAGAAAAGAAACACACGATCATCTCAACTGATGCAGAAAGGCATTTGATAAAGTCTAACACCTATTCCTGACAAAAAACAAAAAACTCTCAATAAAATAGGAATAGAAGGAAAATTCCTCAACGTAATAAAGGGCATCTATACAAAACCAACAGCCAACAGCATTCTCAAAGGAGAAAGGCTGAAAGCATTCCCCTGAGAATGGGAATAAGACAAGGATGCCCTTTATCACTACTCCTCTTTAACATTGTGCTGGAAGCCCTAGCTAGAGCAATAAAGCAAGAAAAAGAAATAAAGCACATCCAAATTGGAAAGGAAGAAGTAAAACTATCCCTATTCACAGGCTATATAATCCTACGTGTAGAAAACCCCAAAGATTCCACAAGAAAACTATTGCAATTAATAGAAAGATTCAGCAGAGTCACAGGATAAAATATCAACTTACAAAAATCACTCTTATTTTTATGCACCAACAAAGAGAACTTCAAAAAGGAAATTGGGAAAATAATACCATTATAAAAATAATAGCCCCTAAATATTGCCACAATAGTTCCTAAAATTTTAAATTACTTAAGAATAAATCTAACCAGGGATGTAAAAGACCTAGACAAAGAAAACTACAAAACACTATTGCAAGAGACCAAAAGAGAACTACATAAATGGAACAACATAACATGTTCATGGATAGAAAGACTCAAGATTGTGGAAATGTCAATTCTACCCAATGTGTCTACAGATACGACGCAAATCCTTTAAAGAGATGGAAATATAATCAGAAACGTTATACGGAAAGGAAAGAGGCTCCGGGTAAGCAAAGCATTATTGAAGAACAAGAACAGAGCGGGAGGCCTCATGCTACCTGATTCAGAACTTTACTATACAGCCATGGTAGTCAAAACAGCCTGGTACCACTACATAGACAGGCACATAGACCAATGGAACGGAATCGAGAATCCAGACATAAATTCATCCGCCTAGGGTCAATTGATCTTTGACAAAGACTAAAGTCCCATTAAATGAGGAAAAGACAATCTTTTTAACAAATGGTGCTGACCTGTAAAAAATGAAACAGGACCCATACTTCACACCATACACCAAACTAATTCAAAATGGATCAAAGGCCTTAATATAAAACCAAAAACTATAAAGATCATGGAAGAAAAAATAGGGAAATAGGCACAATGCTAAAAATGGCATAAACAGAATATGAACCTTAAGTAACAGTGCACAAATGCCAGAAGATTAACTAGATAACTGGGAACTCCTAAAAATTAGACACTTAATGCTCATCGAAACACTTCACCAAAAGAGTAAGTAGAGAACCTACATATTAGGAAAAAAAAAATTGGCTATGACATATCGAACAAAGGTCTAATCTCTAAAATCTTTGGAGCACTTCAACATCTCATCAACAAAAAGACAAATAATCCAGTTAAAAAATGGGCAAAGGATATGAACAGACCCTTGAAAGTGAGTGCTTCAGAGAAAAGTGTCTTAAGAGATATACAAATAAATTGAAGAAAGCATCAAAAGAATAGCCCTGTGCTGACATGGGGTATTTAAGAGGACAGAAGGTTTAGTTTGCACTGCTGAGCCTCCTTTAGTTTCTGTGCAGCATGGATATAGTGGGCTTGCCAATAGTACATTCTGGAAAGGATGGTCTGACTCCATGGTAAAGGTTGACCATCTGGCCTAGAGGCTGACTGTGTGAAGGACAAGGCAGTGCCTGAGAACAATCAGCAAGGGCTGAGGAAATGCCAAGTAGACCAGAAAGCACCACTGTGTACCAACAAAGTACAGAGACCTCAAGCTATGAGTTATACTAACTGCAGACTTCATCCATGAAGCCATCGTAGTGAGCAGCAGCCTAGATGGACAAGGGGCGTAACCCCAAACACCAATAGAGTCAAAGGAGCCCTCCTCTTCCCCTCCAACATGAGGCTAAGAACTTCTATTCCCAAACACTGAGATACTATCTTGGAGAAGAGATGGACAGAAGGGTGGGAGACAGAAATTTCTGAGAGACTGAGCATATTTTTTAGAGATTAAGCAGTATCTAAAAGTACTTTAAAATTATTGGATCAGATTAAGAAACAAACCATAGTAGACATCAAGTCAGCATTCAAACAATAAAAAATAAACTAAATTTTCTCTGTGCATCTGAATTGCATTCTGCTCTACTATTAGGAAAAATCTGAAAATGAGTGTTTGAAGAGAGTAAATGCAGCCTTGGTAGAGAAAAGCAAGAACTTTTAAATCAAAATTGGAATTCCAGAATTAAGAGGTATCCCTTAAAGTATGGAAATTTTTCTTTACAGATAAATAAAAGGAAATTATCATTTTAAATGGACCATTATCCTAAGTTGTGGTGAAGGATGACAGTATAATAGTTTGAAGAGGAAGTTAGATAAATTAGTAAACTCTATAAAGCTAAAGTATATTAGTTTTTTTTAAAAAAAAAACAAAAACCTAAGGCCTTGGAGAAGGATGCTTTTCACACAAGCATAATTTATTACTACTGCAAAGATCAACATCTGGCTGGGCTGGCAATTGGTATGATCCAGAGTAGTGGTTCTCGTATTTTGTGCCTCACTGCATAGTATAATACAGTATATTGACTAAACACGATATATGACAAAGGTCTGAATAGATGTATTATTGGTGTATCATGGTATTAGGACCAGTTTGAAGAGATTCTTGCTTGGAAGAAATGTTTGAAACAATCTTGAAAGAAGTAGAGCAAATAGATGCACAGAGAGAAGTGAGAATATCTGAGAGGTAGATATTTGCAAAATATGAGCAAGGGACAAGTAAAAATTAGCTTGGTTAAGTGAAGTGGCTGTTTTGGAAACATTTAAGAACTGAAAACAAAAAAGGCAGTGAGAGGGGCAGTGTTTAAAGAATATTGATTACAAAATGATAAGAGCAAACCATTATATAGTGCTAGGTAGTCTAAAAAATGTCAGCGTATTAATTCATCTAAGCCCCTCAGAGCACTTTGAGGTAGCTACGGGTACTATTAATATCCCCATTTCACAGATGAGGCAACTGAGAACAGAGAACTTATGAAACTTGACCAAAGTCATGTATCAGAGCCAGGACTGGGACATATACTGGGACATAGGCCCCTGAGCACATGCCATGCTGCCATCCTACAAATTAAAAGGAATTTAGATTTTCAAGCAGTAAAGAATTTAGATTTGGGGGTAACAAGGACTCACAACAGATTTTTTGGACAACTTTATGCCCAAATGTGAGAATAACTCCTTTTTTTTTTTTTTTTTCTCTCCCTTGTTGGGAAATCTATCATGTCCCCTAAATTAATGAGGAAGAAATTCCATTTTAGGAATTTATATAACAGATATAGCGTACATGTGCATGAAGACATATGTACAAGCATATTTGTTGCAGTGCTGTGTGTACTTGCAAAAGACAGGAAATCAATCTGAATGTTTAGCAATAGAAGACCAATTAAATAAATTAGGTTTCATCCATGCAGTGGATTACCTCCTTCAAAAGCATGGGAGAGATCTATACGCACTGATGCGTGGAATGATCTCCAGCAGGCATTGTTAACTGAAAAAAAGCAAGAAGCAGAAGAGTGTATGGCAGATTCCCTCCATCTGCTTCTCCAGATACATTCTCCACCCAGCTTTCTGCCCTGGGAGGCCGGCCTACACCGACTGCATTGCTGCTGATGTGGCCAGTGGAGAACTTCCTCATGGGATCAGAGGGAAGGGTGCGGGATCAGAGCGCTTATACCTTGCTTGCTCCCTGCCTTGGGCTGACTGTATCCTTCCCACATGACTTCTTCCTTCCAAGTTCAACCTAACCACTCCCTTTCCACCTTTCATTGGGCCGAGGGAGACCAGTGAAGTCCCTGGGTGGTGCAAACAGTTAACATGCTAGAGTGCTGACCAAAAGTCTGGAAGTTTGAGTCCTCCCAGAAGTTCCTCAGAAGAAAGGCCTGGCCATCTACTTCTGAAAAATCAGCACTTAAAAACCCTAGGGAATGCAGTTTTATTCTGAAACCCATGGGGTCGCCCTAAGTCAGAGTCAACTCAACCACAACTGATCTTTTTAGGGGGATTAACAACTCCATTGCTACCTGTTCAAGTTATTGAACTATCCATTGGGGTTCCCCTTTGTAATCCATATTTTTGTTGGTAATCTCTCGTTAAGAAACTGACTTCCAATTGTCCAAATTTGAGTGTGCCTTCTGTTCCCTAATATGACTCAAATATGCTAATATGTTATAAAGAAAAAAAGAGTGGTATAGATATGTAAATATACTCTCAAATATGGACAAAATACATTTAGAATGGTACATTAAAAATGCTAACAGTAACTGTCAGAGGGGAAAAAGTCCCTGGGGGTTGGGAACAGAACCTCCCCACCCAAAAAAAAAAAAAAAAATCCCGTTGCCATAGCAACTCTAAAGGACTCTTAACAACCCTACAGGACAGAGTAGAACTGCCCCATAGGATTTCCAAGACTGTAAATCTTTACAGAAGCAGACTGCCACATCTGTCCAGCGGCTGATGGGTTCCAACCGCCAACCTTTCTGTTAGCAGCCAAGTGCTTTAACCACTGCGAGGCCAGAACTCCTCGGGAATAGAAAAAGTCTTATTTTCGTGGGTTTCTTGCCATGTTGATGCATTACTATTGCAAAAAAATAATAAAGCACTAAGAAAACAGTCCAAAACTTACCTCCAAAATGGGGGGAAAAAAAAAAACAATCAGGACACTGTCCCGTAAAGCTCCCCCAAAGACTAGTTTAGATAACGGGTATTGATGAAAATTTAGTGGGGACGCGTGTAGTCCATAAAGTTGCATTGCACATGTATAGAGATAAGTTTTCATCAAACATTATTTTGCATAAATTTTATAGGTCCCAACATGGTGGTATACACGTTAACATATATCCTCTACTTTTTAATAGTTTATTCACCAATAAGTTATTAAAATTTCTATTTAAGTTTAAATTAGGGATACAATTCACAATCTTCATTTGGACCAAATGTAACAATTATTCGGGTTTACCCTTGGCTTTATGAAGTGAAGACTCACTAGTGATCATGAACATGGGTCAGGCCAGGCTTCAGTAAATATAGCCTTCCTTAAGCCTTCTTCAGTCACATATTGAATCAACAGTTTTGCAAGCAGTGAGTGCAAAAATTAAGTTGTCTCTTGTTTTTGGCAACAATTTAGCAAAGGCATATGCTCCCAACTCAAATGACTTCACTTCAAATTGAAATTAAGAAATGTTTTGAAGCATAGTCATTCGATAATAATTTGCTTCAAAATAAGCAGCATGCTTCTTTCTGATGGGACCCACATCCCTTCACATGTGACTCAACAGTGTGGTAAACGAAAAAAACAAAGTACTCTCAAAAATAGTTCCCAAATATATTCACAGCTTTTCAGCTGTTGGGTTTCTTTATTGTTTGGGCCCCCGCTTTGTGAATATCTGTGCAAACCTCACCATTTTCTTCTCTGTTGCAATGATGACAAAGGCTTTGAGAAAGAAGAGCTGGGCTTCTGCCAAGAACTTACTCTGGACTTCAGCATGTCTCAGCTTTCAAGGCCTGATTGTTTTCTTCTCTCTCCCTGGGACCAGTAGCTACCTTATTACCAGGAAGAATAACCCTTTGACAGCACAGCTACAATCCAGAATCTCCTCAAAACTGTAACCTTAGAGATGCCAATGGCATCGAAAAACTAATCAAGACCAGAAGGTTAGAAAGACAAATACATTTGTACATATATAGCCTCCAAGTTATTTGGCAGTTTTCTTGCCTTGAAAAAAAAAAAAAGGTAATCTTAAAGTTTCTTTTGACACATTTATTGTCTTTTTTCTCACAACTTTAATACTGCCAGTATTCACAATGTATAGTTGATTCCACTGTATAATGATACCATCTTTATTTCATTTGCAATCCATTTCCTAAGTGTTAAAATAAAAACACCAGGCTCCCCCCTCCTCAAACAATCGCTATAGTTCTCCTACTCGATTTTTTTTTAATTATTTGCAGAATACCAGTTAGATCAGCTATTTACTAAAAAATATTCCATAAAACCACTCAAGCTAAAAGGCCTAGATATTAAAAGTGAAGGCAGATAAAAAATAAACTGAAATAGATGGCCAGCTTGCTATCTAAGTTGCATGACAACTTAGATTAATCTAGCTTTAAACAGTCTCTTGCTATTATACTTAAGCTGATTAAATAAAACAGTGCTAGAGTTGTTTTTTTTCCAAAATCCACAGAGAACAGTAATTAATTACTTAGTGTCTTCAAAATAATGTGACCTTTTAATACATAATAAGAAGAATCACTATATATTCCAATAATCACTTATTGAGTGTCTGCTACAGGTTACTAGTTGACATCTATTATTTCTAATTCTTACCACAAGCCATTCGGGCAAAGTATTCATATACCCATTTTACAGAAAAAAAGGAAACACACTTAGAGATGTTAAGTGATCCAGGGGAAAACACAAATTTATGTCTTCTAATTTCCTTCAGTGTTTCAGTTTACAAAGTGTCAACTGACTTGTTGGTTCAGTCAAGCTACCATTTTAACTGATTTATTCACTGACTGAACTGGTGTGATTTACTCATTGTCTTAGATTTGGGTAGACACAGCTTGACAGCTGCAAGGAGCACGTGAAGTGTCAATGAAATACAGAAGAGTGAGCTGGCTCATGTTACCTTAAAGATTCTGCTCACGAGGGCACCAACATTAAACTAATTTTAATAATCAAATTGATGGACATTTTCTGGAACAAGAAGCTGGGGCTACATTCTGGAAATTTGCACATACTACCACATTTTGTATGGGTATACAAAAGTTAAGTGCACATTGCTAATGAAATAGTCATCCTCAAGGTTAAAGAGGGTCCATATTTTAGTCAAAAGAAAAGAATAGTATTATTCAGTTACCGATTTGGTTCCAAGACCAGCATTGACTCTAAATGGATGACCACTCTCTGACCTTATTTACTGTACTTTTTTTGGACAATGAGTAGATAGACCACAGGACTATGCTTTGTTGAAGATGATATCCCTGTCCCCATTCCCTGGTACCAAAAGTTTTCACTCAAGTCATGGAACAAGAAGTCTAAAGGTTACCGTTCAGGAATGGTATTCCTCTTTAAGCCCTCCCCAGTGACTTTGATGGCAATGAAGAAACCAAGGAGCATATTTTCCTCCCATTTTACGTGCTGTTTTTGTCTTTCTGTGGCGGCATGCCTGGAGTGTGATGGTTGATCGCTGCTAGATAGATCTTGAAGTCTTTCTTCTTGCCAGTTACCATCGCTCAAATACCCTCATTACCAGTGGGTATCTTAAACTCTGGGTCGCACCTCCTTTTTATTCTACTTCCAGAAGTAGGGCTTCTGAAATTGGTGCTTCCATTAACGATGCCACTCAGCTGACCATTTGTCTGTCCCTGAAGGTGGAGCTAGAAAGACAATGGTTTCTAAAACAAAAGGCAAATAGTCCAGAGATGAAGTTTTTATATGCAAAGCAGTGTTGTCTCTACTTGACATGACATAAAAATTAATGCTCCACAAAGGAAAGTACATTTCTGGAAGTGGAATGGTTACATAGGTCAAGGTATTAGGTTCCCTATTTTGTTTATACCATTTTACACCGGGTATCTCTGATACCTGGGTCTCTGATCATGCGTTTTCCTCACTCCACTCTCTCTAACAAGCATCCAAAAACTTTCTCACTTCTGCAATATTTCTTTTCCTAGTTCTTCAAGTCTTTTTAAGCTACAAGCATAAAAAGAGAAGACTGAGACAAATTTAATGAAAGTTCTCAGATTTGATTAAATTTTCTGACAATATGTTCATCTACATGTGAGGATAACACTTCATATAGACCACAGGGAGAAATATCATGTTTTTGTTATTCCTGTAGATATTCTGGAAGGCTTCTCAAAGTAAGTGGCACTTGAATTGACTCTAAAAGGATTGATAAGACAGTGGTGGACAAAGACATTCCTGATTTAGATAAGAGGACAAGAAAAGCCATAGGAGAAGTGAATGTTGTATTGGGGGCCTGGTGAGTTGTCCAGTGGGATTGAGTATTGGTGTGTAGACATTTTAATGAGGTGGAGTAATTCAAGATGGTAGAAAGTCATCTTGGGCTTTATTCTTTCAGCAAACAGGAACTACTATAGGCTTTTCATAAAGCTATCGCTGACCCAACTCACTTCGTTTGCTCAAAGCTTTAGTCAACTAATCATTACTTTTTTGAGATGGTATAATCCATTTGACAGCTCTCCATCCCATCTCACTCCTGTGTGTGTTGCCTGAGCTGACATGCAGCTTTACAATCACAAGTGAGTCATGTGTATTGACCTTCAACTACAGGACTGTTTTAAGTAAACCTGAAAGAAGATGTGAGCTCCCTCACTTTCTTTTGTCTGGAAAGGGAGTCAGGCTTAGGCACGAAATAACTCTGGGCTGAGTGACTGACAGGCAGGGGAAAAATGCAGAAATCGAGAAAGGAGGTATCTTCCAGAATGCCCATTCTGGAATACTCTCAAAGCAGGTCTCATTGCTCTTCCTTTCTCTACCTCCTTCTACTTCTCATTATTTCTAAGAAAAGAAAAAAGAAGGGAGAAGATCTTTGTCTATTTAAAAATGAATTAGCCTTTTCTCCCTACTACTACTTTTCTCTCCATTCTGGAAGTTCCAAGAGGCACAGAAGCCAATTCAGCTCCATTAAATTGGGTGTTTAGCACACAGGAGGAGTACACCATGGGAAGTTCATTCTACATAGTAAAATTGGCTATGAGATGTATAAATTGAGGTGAAGTGTCATGTATCTAGTGGTATATAGCACTCCATGGCATGGAGCATTCCCCCGTCAGTGGCAGAACTTCTGGTACAGCTGGCTTAAATACTCCCTGTCTTGTCCATCCCTACTATCAATGCCTGTTGCCTGAGATCAGGCCTACCATTGCCTCTTATTTGAAAAACTGCAAGAATTTTCTAACTGATGGTGTTGATGAGGATAGTTAAGATTTACTGAGAGCTTTTTCACTGAGTCAGAGTTTTTCACAGTTTTAAAAAACTTTTTATTTTGAAATAATTTCGAACTTACACAGCAGTTTCAAAAAGTGTGCACAACTCCTGTAAGTCATTTCCCCAGATTCACAAAAATTTTGCAATATTTTGCAACCCTTGCTTTAGCATTCTCTCTCGCTCTCCGTGTTTTATTCCTAAATGATTGAGTTTGTTGAATACATCGTGCTACTTTACCCATTTACATTTCAGTGTGTATTTTCTTACATAACCCAGGTACTATTATAAAATTGAGACAATTTAACATTGATACAATACCTTTACCTAATACATAGTTCAATTGGAATTGATTCCAGTTCTATCTATTGCCTCAATAATGTCTTTCATTGCTTTTTTTTTTTTTTAGTACAGAATCCAGTCCAGGATCATGAATCACACTTACTTGTCATGTCTCTTTAGTCTCCTTTAAAGTGGAGTGATTCCTAAGCCTTTCGTTTGAAGAATATAGGCCAGCTATTTCATAGACTGTCCCTCAATATGGGCTCGTGTAATGTGTCATCATGGTTACATTCAGATAGTGCATTTGGACTGGAAATTGGACAGGAGTAACAAGGATATCAGGAAAGGTGTGTGTCTGGGTTGTATTTTTTCACCATATTTATTCAATCTGTGCTTTGTTAGGTACTATCAAGTCGATTCTGACTCATAGTGACCCCATATACAGCAGAACGAAACACCACCTAGTCCTGCACCATCCCCACAATTGTTCTCATGCTTGAGCCCACTGTTGCAGCCACTGTGTCAGTCCATCTCACTGAGAATCGTCCTCTTTTTCACTGACCATCTACTTCTCTAAGCCTAATGTCCTTCTCCAAGGACTGATTCTTCCTGATAACATGTCCAAAGTATGTGAGACTTAGTCTTGCCATCCTTGCTTCTAAGAAGAATTCTGGTTGTACTTCTTCCAAGACAAATATGTTTGTTCTTCAGGTAGTTCATGATGTATTCAATATTCTTTACCAACACCACAATTCAAAGGTGTCAATTCTGTATGCTGAGCAAATAATCCAAGAAACTGGACTATATGAAGAAGAATGAGGCATCAAGATTGGAGGAAGACTCATTAACAACCTGCAATGTGTACAGATGAACACAACTTTGCTTGCTGATTGTGAAGAGGACTTGAAGCACTTACTGATGAAGATCAAAGACCACAGCCTTCGGTATGGATTACACCTCAACATAAAGAAAACAAAAATCCTCACAACTGGACCAATAAGCAACATCATGATAAAAGGAGAAAATATTAAAATTGTAAAAGATTTAATTTTACTTGGATCCACAATCAATACCCATGGAAGCAGCAGTCAAGAAATCAAAAGACACATTGCATTGGGCAAATCTGCTACAAAAGACCAATCTACAGTATTAAAAAGCAAAGATGTCATTTTAAGGACTAAGGTGTGTTTGACCCAAGCCGTGGTGTTTTCAATCACCTCTTATGCATGTGAAAGCTGGACAGTGAATAAGAAAGACCGAAGAAGAATTGATGCCTTTGAATCAGGCTGTTGGCGAAGAATACTGAATATACCATGGACTGCCAGGAGAACGAACAAATCTGTCTTGGAAAAAGTACAGCCAGAATGCTCTTTAGAAGTGAGGATGGCAAGACTTCATCTCACATACTTTGGACATGTTATCAGGAAGGGCCAGTCCCTGGAGAAGGACATCATGCTTGGTGGAGCAGAAGATCAGCAAAAAGGAGGAAGACCCTGAACAAGGTGGATTGACACAGTGGCAATAACGGGCTCAAGCATAACAAGGTCATGAGGATGGCACAGGACCAGTCAGTGTTTTGCTCTGTTGTACATAGGGCCACTATGAGTCAGAACCAACTCGACGGCACCTAACAACAACCAAGAAGTGAAATTGTGTCCTTTTGTGCAGTATCATATTGGAGGCACATCACCTTATTAATGATGTTAGCTTTGATCACGTGCTTGAGATGCTGTTTGTTTTCTCACTTGTATAGTTAATATTGTTAGTTTTACAATTAATAAGCAATTTTTGTGAGATAATTTAATATCATATAAATATCCTGTTCTTTATTAATTTTCCTCCACTACATTTAGCATTCATTGATGATACTTGCCTGAATCAATATTTTTTCTGTGATGGTTGCAAATTATGATTTTTTAAACTCCATCATACCTTCCATATTTATTAGTTGATGTACTATGGATTGAATTGCACCCCCCACCCCAATATCCGTCAACTTGGCTAGGTCATGATTCCCAGTATTGTGTGATTGTCCACCATTTTGTCAGCAGATGAGATTTCCCCTATATGTTGTAAATCCTATCTTTATGATGTTGATGAGATGGAGTTAGTGGCAGTTATGTTGATGAGATCTACAAGATTAGATTGTGTCTTAAGCCAATCTCTTTTGAGATATAAAAGAGATAAGAGAGACAGACGGACATCATACCACCAAGAAAGCAGTGCCAGGACCAGAGCACATCCTTTGGGCCCTAGGTTCCTGCACGGAGAAGCTCCTAGCCCAGGAGAAGATTGATTACAAGGACCTTCCTCCAGAGCCTACAGAGAGAGAAAGCCTTCCCCTGGAGCTGCACCCTGAAAACTCGGACTTCTAGCCTACTAGACAGTGAAAGAACGAACTTCTGTTTCCTAAGGCTGTCCACTTGTGGTGTTTCTGTTATAGCAGCACTCGATAGCTAAGAAGAGTCTTTTCTTCTCATTTCTCTAATTATTATCACTATAGATTTATGGATTCTTATTTTATTCAACAGATTATAATCCATCACTGTCCTTACATATTGTGATGCTGAAATTATCCCAGATTTGATCAACAGTAGCCTCTTCAAGCTGGCTCCTGTGTCCCTTTGGACACGTCCCATCATTTTTCACGGTAAACCCCCTTACTTTCTGGTACAGCAAGATGTTCCAGGCTTATCTTGTGCCTTTCCTGCCCCAGTCGTGGAACATGTCTGGCATCAATTTAAGTACTGTAAAAATAAATATTTAATCTTGTCTACGACCCTTTAAGATAATACTATTATCATTCCCATTACACAGGTGGCGAAACTAAGACACAATAAGTTAAATAAATACCCCAGAGTCATGGAGCTGGTAAATGGTTGAAGCCACTAATGTTTCTGACTCTAGCCTTGCCACCCCACCCCATAAAGCTACTCTCCACAAAATTAACAGAATGAAGTATCTCAGATGCAAATCTAACCTCATCACACATCTGCTTAAAACTCTCCAGTGCTTCTTATCACTGTAGGTTAGTGTGGTCTGTGAGGCCTTCCATGACGTCTCCCCGCTGAACCGTGCCATAACTCTCTGCTTAGCATTTCATGCTTCTGACATATCGAATTCCTTGTTGACATCCCCCAGACACCATATTGTTGGATGTCTTAGTTATGCTGTTATTCCTGACTGCAATTCTTCCCAACTTATTTTTCATGGCCCAACTCAGGTATCTTCTTGTCCCTTACACACTGAATCCTCCTCCACCACACAGCAATGCTTGGCACCTGGTATGTGCGCACTAATTATTTGTTGAAGTGAATTGAATTAAACTGACAAAGAACTAATGACTAAAGCCTGTTTCTATTTTCTCCTTTGCCCATTTTTTTAGTGATCTGACTGGAGGAGGGTAAAAGGGATTCTTAGCATGAAGTGAGAAGAGACGAAAGTGAGGATGCTGTTACAGCTTTTAGGGCAGACATGAAGGTGTTTCTTGTGGTATCCACCCCCACGATCAGTCTAGATCTAGTTATCATCCAGGAAGCTCCCACCTGTATGTCTGAAAGTCTGATATAGCAATCTCTCATTACACTCTCCTACATTTTAGGATGGCTCAGGACCGGGCAGTGTGTCGTTCTCTTGTGCTTAGGGTCCCTATGAGTCAGAACCGACTCGACCACACCTAACAACAACAACACCACATTTTCCTAGCTCTCAGAACCTCTCCCTTCCTTTTTCCCAGTAAATGTCCAACCCCTGTATCGCTAACTTTATTCCTTTATTCTTCTTGTGTCTTTATTTCCCTTTTTATCTAACTTAGACCTAAAGTTTCATTCGTTCAGATACTCTCCATCCTGTAACCTCAACGTCCTCGCTGTTCTTTCCATGGCAACTCTGACTTGGAAAAATCTAAGCATCTCAATGCCTCGCCGATATAGCCAAGCACTTCTGGAGAAAATTACACAATGATATGGATGATTGGCACCACAAATCTCCCTTGGCAGGGTTCAACAATTTTTTGACCTAATCCTGATCAGCTTCCTCTCCAATTCCCCTCAATAGTGATTCTAAGTTTTCACCTCTCTCTTTATGTCTTTTCTCCACCAAGCTCTTTCTGAGAGTGCCTCCTACAACTGGAAGAAAATCCAGGATGTTACGCAAAACCTACATTATCTCCTCAGCCCTGAGCCTCCACACCTCTATTTAATCCATGTGTACACTTGCCTTTACTCTCTTTCTTCTTGTCTCAGTGAAGAGGTGACTTTTAACTTTTGCAAAACTGATTTTATATTCCAGATCCAAGTCTCTACTACAATTGATCTGTCTCTGCTTTTTCCTGTATCCTTAATCTATTAATCTATGTATTTTCTCTCTTATTGCTTTCACTTCAGCATATAAAAAAGCTCGGTCCTCTCTTTTCATAAAAAACAAAATATTCCCTTGACCCCACATCTTTCCTTTATCTATTACCGTATTGCTTTATTTTTCCCATGAATAAGATTCTTGACATTAATTTACACCCACTGCCTCCACTTTCTCACCTTCCTTTTGCTCATTGACCCACTTCAATCTGCCGTCTGCCCATACCACTCCAATGATACTGCCTTCTCCGTGGTCACCAATGACCTCTTGGTTGCTAAATCCAATGTATACTTTTCAAGCCTTATCTTATTTGATTGTTTCTCCCTCCCTTTCATCCTTTTTTCCCTTCAGAAAATATTTATTAGACATTGGGAATACTGTAGTGAACCAAGCATGTCCTACCTTGTCCTTATGGAAATCATAGTCTAGCAGATGAAACAGACATTAAACAATTACATGATTATTAATTGAGTGTAAGTGTGATAATACTACATAGAAAACATAAATGTCATTATGAGAACAGAGAATCTAGACCAATATAGGGGGGAAATAGTCAAGAAAAACTTCTCTATGAACTGGCATTTAAATTGAAAGTTGAAGAATTAGGGGTGGGGGCCATAGAAGAGAGAA
This sequence comes from Elephas maximus indicus, assembly GCF_024166365.1. Taxonomy (NCBI): domain Eukaryota; kingdom Metazoa; phylum Chordata; class Mammalia; order Proboscidea; family Elephantidae; genus Elephas; species Elephas maximus. Next base: position 19,484,885 of record NC_064828.1, on the reverse strand, counting down.
AAGCCTTCCAGACAGAGGAAATAGAATATGCAGAACCCCTAAGGTGGGAAGAAAGTTAGACCATCTGATCAACATGAAGAAGTGAAATGTAACTGGAGCAAAGAGAATGAGGGATTCCTGATGGGGCTGGAGATGGGTTGACAGGAGTGAGATCAAGCAAGGAGGCTTTAGGTCATGTTAAGAAATTTGAACTTTACCCTAAGAATGATGAATTTCCATAGAAGGATTTTAAAAAGGAATATGAAAGAATCAGATTTGACTCCAGAGCCCCTAACCATCAAGTCCAAGTGATGGTGGCTTGGATGAGGGTGGTGGCAGTGGAGACAGAGAAAAGAAGATAGAGAAACACTTCAATTATATAATCATTAGGCCTTGAGTATTGATTGAATATGAGGGACCTGAGGCATGAAGAAAAGGGAAGTATCAAGTATTAAATCAAAATATCTAACATAAGCAACTGGATGGAGGGTAATACCATTTACCAAGACAGTGCACAAGAAAAGGTGTTTCCTTAGGGTAAAAATCAAGGGTTTGAGGTGCCTCCGGAGCAGTTGAGACATACAGTAGACAGTTGAATATAGAAGTCTAAAGTTCAAAAGCAAGTTTTGGACTGACAATATGAATTGATGAGTTATCAGAAAATGGAGGGTAACTGAAGCCAAAAGAATTGATGGCATTGACTAGGGAGAGATGAAGGAGTCAGAAGAAGCCTCATCTCTACCCACCTAACCCTCACCCTCTCCCTTCCAACAAGGCTTCACTTCCCTAAATGACTCTTATTCTTTCTCTCCCTTTTATTTCCTTACACATACTATTCCCTCCTGGAATGCATTTCCTTTGACTTCTTCTTTAACTATTATTTCTTCTTTGGGACTCAACTCAGGTGCCACTTTCTCTACAAAGCTTTCCCTGATTTTAACATTGGTTATGAGTTTGCTTCCCATTGGTTAAATGTTGATTCTATCTGGTCTTGTGACTCTCTACACATATACTGTAATACAATGTTTGTCCTTCCTCTAGATGGTACATTTCTTGCAGACAGAACTCTACTTACTTCTCTTTGAGTTCTAGACCTAGAACAGGACCAGGCACATAATAGCTTCTGAATATACACTTAAGAGAAAGCAAAAACCGTTCTGTGAGAAAAAGTTTCCTATGTGACTTATGCAAGCATAGACAGAACCAGAATGGACTCTGGACACTTTTTACTCCAACCTATTTTATAGGTAAGCCTAGTCACTTAGCTAATCACTGGCAGCAACACCTTTAGAATTCATTTTTTCTGGCTCCCAGTCCAGTAGTCCTTCCGCTACTTGCTAACCGTTGCTGTTCTTAGCTCCCATCAAGTCAGCCCCCAACTCTTGTTGACTCCACGTGTTACAGAATAAACTAAGCTCCATAGGGTTTTCTTGGCTATAATATTCACAGAAGCAGAGTGCCAGGGCTTTTCTTTGTGGCACCCCGGATGGGTTTGAATCTCCAATATTTTGATTGGTAGCTAAGTACAAAGCCCTTGTACCAGCCAGGGACCCAGGGACCAAATACAGTATTTATTAAATGGCTCGCATGCAAAAATACGTGCCAGGTAGGTCATTTTTAAAGAAGAATTAATGAAGGATGTGTAGATGCAAATATATAACCAACCGAAGTGACTTGAGGGATATAGAACAAGTAGGGAACATATATTAATAGAAGTTGTTGAGTTTCTACATGACTAATCAAAGTAGATGTCTAAATTTTATGGATTGTTCTCATGTGATCCTGTTTAAGCTGGGTGGGAGTATTGGGGGTTGACTAGTCCAATAATAAAATGATAGTAACTAATATTTATTGAGCACTTATCACGAACCAAGTACTGGGATAAATTTCTTCATGCATTAACTCATTTGGTTATCACATAAAAGCCCTGTGAGATTAGAAATGTTAGTTTGCCTAAGGTCACATAGCTAGTCAGTGGCTGAGCCAGTATTCAGATTCGGGCAATCTGACTGCCATGTTTTATCTGAAACCATTGTGCCCTTCTGCCTTTGTTAGCTAAACATGTATATTCTCTCCACTTAGGCATTTCTGACTGCCACCTTCTTCTCGTTACCAATCTCTTTAAAATACTAATAATAAAAACAGGAATAATTATTCCTCAAAGTCTTTTCTAATTGACGGAAAACAAATGAGATGGATTATTCTTTGTCTCCCAGCCACCTATCCGGGTCTGAAAGATAAATATTTAATCTGAAAGAAGATAAATATCTGTTCATTCATGAACCAGGCTTCATTGTGTTTTCTTTTAAAAAAAAAAAAGAATATATATAACTCTGCCATGTCTTCTATGTTTCTCTGTATTTTGGTGGCAGTGCTATCTCAGATTATAAACTCTAGATGGCAGTGATCAAGTTAAAGTTTTGCACAATATCTGGACAAAGTTGTGTTTATTGCATAATACATAATAAATGCTATTTGTAATTATAATAAGGTTGAGTTCTGGAAGAGGTAAACATGGGTATAAAATTCATCTTCCGTATGGTTATTATCCCATTTATATGAGACATCCACTAAATTCACTGAGCCACATCAGGCCACATCTGTTGGAAAACCTCCCAGTTTTTATGAACATTAAATAAAAATGGTTGGATTTAATGACCATTTATCATATTCAGGCAAAAATGATGAAATAGAAACAGCAAAATGGAGGCAACTCTGATAAGGAGAGAGTTACAAATCCTAACAAGTTGGATATTTTAGTTTTTTTGTATTTTTAAAAATTAAATGTCTACTATTTTTGCTCCAGAACTCTCTGCAATTGGAGAACTTTTTGTTTCACTCTTGTTTTCTTTCTTGCCTAAGTATTAACCTAACCAGCACAGACTCTGAAAATACATGCCAAACATAATTTATACATAAACTTTTGCCACAAAAGTTAGGTATCTGAACCTTAAGAAAAACTACTTAAATGAATAAACAATTGTACCACAAGAAGAAGCAATGAGCAACCCTTAAGCAGAGTGAAGATGAAATGGGGGGTGGCGGGGGGAGGTGGTAGGGGGGACAGAAAAGTGAGAAAAAATTTCTCCTAGATATATATTGTAGGTGAAGTAGATTATACTTGGATTAGACCTTCTAAATTACTGAGACAGAGGGTAAAAAGAGGTGGAAAGGAGACTTTGAGTGACATTTTTGACAGCAAGCTACAGAAATAACAATTTGACAGAGGAGACCATCATAAATATAAGATCATCTCAGGCAAAAATACGGTGAAAAAATATGGAGCACATGTAGGATTCAATTTGGGGTGAAGGTAAGAGCCAGGTGGAGAAGGTTAACTAGTAGCAAGCCTCTAGTGCTGAAGTCAGGAGCTCACATAACAGTTTAACTATCCCTGGTGAACATTTTTGGAGATTTTGAGGTCTCTCTCTCAGCCATTCCTATTTATATGTTTCTAGGTTGGTTGACTGAGCTGATATGTAACCAATAAATACAGAAAGGTTGGTATTTCTATTAATACCAAGTTTGTTTTTGTGCCAGTACTGAGATCTCTTTACCTGTAGGCCTCGTTCTTGCCTGATCAATACAGACGTCACAGATCAACAACAAATCTTCATACTGGCCAACAGACCATCGATAACTTATTATTATTTAATAAGAGTTTCATTGTCAGTGTGCTAGGAAGAAAAACGTTAGTAGAAAAGTCTGTATATATATATAAATATTGCTCTAATATAAAGAACAGAAAATGAGAACGAACCATATAATAAGAAAAGTTGGCACTGAATTAAGGGATTTGAAATCTTCTCAGAATCTGTAACTAGTTTTCTGAGTTGGACTGGTCACTTACTGTCTTTGGACCTCCATTTTCCTGTTGGAAAAATAAGAGGACTCAACCAAATTATCCCTAAGGCCACCTCTCAGCTCTAAAATCCATGAGAAATATTCTATTTTGAATTTTCTTTAGGTTAAGGATTTAATAGTTGATACGGAATGACTAACCCATAACATGTTCCAGAAAAATATGAAATGACACGTTGAAGAGCATTTAAATTGAACAAAACAGATTTGTGTGTGTGCCACTATTGATATACAAATGTTGAATGTGTTTCCCTGTATCTACGGAGTGTGATTGATAGGAGATGCATCAATTTCAAAGCTTGTGAATTTAAGTAAATTGTTGTCAGCGGTGTTGCTTCTTTAAAAAAAAAAATTATATCCTTACAAAGAACAGACAAATCGAGACAGAATGTACATAAAGCATCAATTTAGCACAAATATCCACTTAGAATTGTGAAAAATATATATATATTTGTAGTTGGGAGTTTTTTCAGAAAACTTGAGGAGGATTTTTTTCTCAAATTGTTTATGCATTTAAAAAAAGAATGCTTAGCATTTCTGTTTTGAAAACAACTTGTCTTCCTTTTCAAAACGTATGTGCTAAACTAGCCCTGATGTCAGAATGAACCATTTTCACAGGACTGGGCCACCCTCGTGCTCAACAGTTCTTTCACAGAAAAGAAACTGGTGATGAGACAGCAGTCGAGCTCGTTAAATCTCAAGCCTCCAAACCCCTTTTCCGAAGCAAAACTCTTAAATGCACGGTCAAGAGGAGGAAGAGAAGAAGATAACATTTTGTCTTTCACTGAATTATTCAATCCTTGTTTTGGCCCTTTCCCTTCCTACCTCTACCCATTCCGCCTCCACCTTTTATTACAATTTCTTCACTTTGGGACTAAAGCATGAGTAAGTCTGGTGTATAAAAAAGAAAACCAGCAAAGAGATAGAAAACTTTTTTTTCTCATCTCTCTCTATACTGTTTTCTTTCCCTCTCATTCCCATCTGTGTCTGACTTAGATTCTGTCTTTTTAATCCTCTTCATACCCAGGATTGTTTAGGTTTCCAATATTTTTACATTGAATAAAATAGTTTTAAATTTTAAAAATGTGTATGATAAATATATTTTACAGGTAGGTTTGACTTAAAACCTACATGAATAGCAAGCAAGAAAAACACAAGAATAGATTGCCTTCACAAAACTTATAGGTGTGTGCTTCACCTTAAAAGATTTTTTAAACTCCTGATGGAGTTTGCTAGAAGTAAGTTCACATTTAGCAAGATTAGAAGGAAAAAAAAAAAAAAAAAGGAATTGATTTGCTAGGAGCCCACTCTGGATCTAATCTAGAAGTTTCCATTTATGTCATGTCAGATTTGGGGAGACTGAACCCTCTTTGAATGCATTGGTCGGTCTCCCAAGCTTGATGCCCAGGGTTCCTGACTGCAGTTCCCGGCATAGTCATGAATATTCATTTTTTTTTTTTTTACTGATGATTTGCAAGCCAAATTCATTTGGCTTTTTTCACCCCATCAGTCTTATAATTAATAAGGGTGGTGCTCTTGTTTCACTTTCCTCCAAAAGAAAATATAAATGAAATAGAGTCATCCTGTAAATTTCAATAGGAGTGCCTCTTGCTGATTAAAAGCTGATGCTATCTTACAATGGTGGAAGGGGCGGCTTCAGCTCTTTCACTTGGGCAGGGTGAGGTGGAACTAGAAGGAAAGGAAACATTTCCAGATGTGGCAGTATGATCCTTGATGTGAAGAGCTTGGTTATCCATTAAATAACGCATAGGAGAACTTTGAGATATTACATTGAAATTGATTTGTAGAGTATATAGTTATGAATTACACTTCTATCTATTGTTTCCATACCTGGGCATTTAATATAGCTTACCCAAATCTGGAGGTTGTGCCAGCAGGTTGGAAATTTAGAGATCTTTTAGAAAGTTGTTGTCAAAACGTAGTGATGACCGAGTTTTTAAAGTTACTGCCTTTGAATGAGCATGATCGCTGTGTTACTCTGTAATTTGAAAGACTTGGTCTCCACAGAAACATTCAAGGAGGCATATATTACAAAGTCATTTTACAAATAATTAGTGGTACACAGGACATGGTATAAACTGTCTGTAGCCATTGGATTTTCAAAGGTCATTTATAGCTAAGCAAGAAAATCAAATCGAACACAATTTAGAAATAAAAATTTGATAATTGAGCTAAGTAACTTGAACTTGTCAATCACATGTGACCTTATTCTATTTAGACTTTGCTTGAACCGTCAGAAGTCCTAAGGCCTACGGATAGGTTTCAAAGTACAAACAGAACCCCCCTCACTCTTCGATGGTGGGAAATACCACGATTTTTGAGCAGTTTATTTAATCTGTATTGAAATGAAGAGACCTGGGTAAATAAAGTGAGTAGAAAAAACTGAACTCGGCTGTCAGGTATTTGCTTCTAATTTCTCTTAGGGAACTTATTTGAAAGATGCCATTACGTGTTATTTTTGTGTACTGGGTACTTTAAGATCTCTGGCCACCTGAGATATTCTTGAGACCCACCTTTTGTAGGTGAAGGCATTGGAGGGGAACAACAGGCACTCTTAGTTTACCCTTAAAATTTACATGTAAGTGTCTTGTTCTATAAAAGGGTGTTCTAAGTACGGTTGGTGAAAAGATACATTTTTACACCTGAATTCTATATGAACAAAAAAAAATAAGTTTTCCTTCTACTTATTTTTTTTAAATCGAAGGGTAAATGAAGGAGAAGCAAACCTAACTCTTTGACTGGGCCTCCTAGTGTTGCCTGAGACCTAACCTAGCCAGTTTTGTCAGGAGAGAAATGGGCTGAGAGAACCTAGAGTCTTGGAAGACCTGGCCACGTGCCATAGGCTAGGGGCCCAAGAAATCTTTGCAAGGAGTTCTCAGCTGAACTGGAAGTTGCAACTCTAACTGTCCAGGTTTCTACCTGGGGTGTGTTGGGGATACGTAGCCTTTTTTCATCCTCCATCAAGCCCTTCTCAACCTTGCTTGGCTGAGGGGGGGGGGGGAGGTCCTGGAAAACTCAAGGCTGAGTAATAAAGTCTCATTCTTCTTTCCCACCTCCTTTTCAAAAGCAGAATTGGGCCCACCTAGAGCCTGTGGAGCCCTGATGGTGTAGTGGTTAAGAGCTGGGCTGCTAACCAAAAGATCAGCAGTTCAAAATCACCAGCTGCTCCTTGGAAACCCTGTGGGGCAGTTCTTCTCTGTCCTATAGGGTGGGCCACTATGAGTCAGAATCAGCAAAGTGTTTGGGTTTTTTTTTTTTTTTTTTTTTGTCTTTGCTATTCCTCTCCCAGGTCGCCAAAAGAACACAGAAGTTCATGCAGGAAGGGCTCCTGAAGGGATGACAGATCTGAGGATGACAGAGGGCCTTCACCCATCACAGAGATGAGAGAGAGAGCGTGAGAGAGAGAGAGCCTGACAGTCTCCACTTCTCCTGCACTCCAGATCTGCTCCCGTTGCGAGAAGCAGACCCTCCATCCCTCGTGCCATCCAAAGTCAGTCACGTAATAGCGCCCGAAGGACACCCTCCCAGCAGAGGGTGCTGGAGCGGGTTGGTCCTGGGCACAGCGAAATGGTCTTCCCTAACTGCAAAGGGAGCTGGAGGCTGAGACCTCTGAGGAGCTCAGGCGGGGCTCTCCTGGCCGGAGGCTTTCTCGCGCGCCGGCTAGGGCTCCCCACACCTCTGCAGCTCCGAGAAGCCCCGCCCTGCTCTCCTTCTCCAAGTCCTGGGACTCTGGTGGCCCTAGATGTCTCTTTCTAATTCCTCTTCCAACTGCCCAGGAGGAACGTAGGGGAAGGGGACGATGTGCGCGCCCGTCCTTCCTCACCCCACCGTCCCTCTGTAGGAACGGTGTCCACCGAGAGGCCTAGAGCGTCGAGGGGCCTCACTTCCCACCTTTACCTATATTCTGTGCCCGTCCTCACACAGGGGCCAAGGGGGTGTTTTGCAAATGGGTTTTCGTTTTGATATATATATTTTTGGAGGCGTGGTTGCAGAGGCAAAGAGCATGGGCTGGGATTGCGTCTGGGAAGAGGAGATAAACGTTGCAGAGCTTCGTAGATGTTTGTGTACACGCGTGCCTACGTCGCCTGTGTGTGTGGAGAGTGTGTGTAATAGAAGGAAGGTGTGAAAGAGGGACCGGGCGCGGGGTGGGGGGAGGGTAAAGGTTTACAAGGACCACAGGACTAGTTGGTCTGGGGAACTCAAGGCAGAAGGGTGCCTGACCCAGTCCCTCTCCTCGCCCCACCTCACGAGTCTAGAACTGACACAGCTTTGGGTTCCACTTAACCCTTTTCTTCCCTTAGCCCCACGAAGAACTTCCTTTGTTCCCCAGCATCCGGGGAGAGAGGCTAGCAGGGAGAGCCGGGGCTGGAGCGGTGGTGCGCAAAGGTTCAGACTGGAGAGCAGAGCTCCAACGTGACTCCGGGGTGCCCAGCGCAAAATCCTCTGGCCTGAGGGCCGGTCTTGTCTTCAACCCCTCCATCCTGCGATCGATCTGGCTTGTTTTCTATAAGCAGGGAAATTATCAATCGTGTTGATTATTTTTATTTTAAAATCACGTTTGCCTGAGATTGTGTTTACCAGACAAGGTGGAGTGGAGAGAAGAATCTGGACAATTTCCGAGTTAAAATTACCACTAATATCAATTTGTGTTAGAGTTAATACGGGGGTTACCGTTGGACAGAGTGACTCCTCGCTTTGGTTCGGTATTCGGATAGAAATAAACCTGCAGTGATTTTGCGTGTGTATGCTGTACCCTGCGTCAATTTCTGAAACATTCCGATTCTGTTGGATTTCAAAAGATGAATGGGCTGACACAACCCAAGAGCCTACGTCTGCGTGAGAGCCTTTCAGAGAAATACTTTGGACTAAACGAATCAGCTTTGAAATACACAAAATAGAGGAGGGGAATAGCAAATTAACAAATTAACTCTGGGAGAAGTGAAGAGAATGGAGAAGAGCGAGCTGGAGGGAAAAGAAGCTAAAAGAGGGGAGAAGCGGAGAAAGGTGGAGGGAAGGAGGAAAGGAGGAGAGAGAGGGAGGGGAAAGCGGAGGGACGGAGGGAAGGACAGAGGGGGAGACGAGGGAGGGGGAGAGAGAGAGAGATTTTCACACGTGCAGACCTCGGGCTTTGAAGCCTTCGACCCCGACCCCCTAACCCAAGTGCTTCGCACAAAACAGGTTCGGCTCGTATTTCAGGCGGTCTCCTGGCCCAACTTCCGCGGTCCCCGAGGCGCTAATTCACTCCTGCCCTCTCCGCACAAAGCCCTTCGAACCTGGAAAAATAATTGCATTAGAGCAGATTGCTTATAACCGATAGTTATCCGTCTTTTTCTGTTCGACAGAAGTCTATTAAACTCAGCACAGCCACTACCAGCTGAGCTCTAGAGCGCGCCTTCATTAAGAAAATTAAAATCATACTTCTGAATCTAAGCAAAGCCTGCGCAAGTCTCAGGAGCCCGCGTCCAATCCCGACGTTCTCCCGAGCGCGGGTTTCCCGAGAATCAATCTCGGGTTTTTGAATACCGTAGGTCAGGGTGAAAAGATCGAGTGTGATGACAGTTCCTCGAAGACAGGGATGTCTGGGCTCTAGAAGGACCATCTTTCTTTCCAATTCCTCGCTTCTCTCCTCTAGCGGCCGCCTTTCCACCCGTGGATCTTTTCCCAAGCGCTTGCCAGTTAAAGGCACCAAACCTGCCCGGGCGTGGCCTGAGATTTGGGGAGCAGGTGGAGGTGGCAGAGGCTAGAGGGGGAGGGCACCAGGCCTGGGAGGCCGCGCCCATGAACTTCCTGAGCTGACGTCGGCCACCAGAGGCCCGCACCAAGCGCACGTGTCTCTCTCTCTCACACACACACACAGCCCGGGGCGGGGGGCGGGGGGGGGGAGACTCTACCTTGCACTGAATTTCACACTCGCTCCGAGACCAAAGTCGGTGGCCAAAGAGCCTGTCGTCCCCCAGGGGACAGGAACCCAGCCGGTGGAGCCGGCAGGCGCTTGCCTGCGCCTCCACCCCAGTTTGGGTGGTTGGCCTCTGGGGGCCTATTTAGGTTTACTCTCTGGCTTGTCAAGCGCCCCAGTAGCTCTGGGTACTCCAGAGACTCACAGAAGGGGACGCCCCAGCTTCTTGTCTCTCCCTCTCACCAGCTTCGGATCGAAGGCTCAGGTGTGAAGCGTGGGTCAGGCAGGGAGCGAGACACTCCCTTTTCCCCTTCCCCGACGCCTCGGGATAACATCTCCCGCAGCTCCAGAGGAGGTGGAATCTCTAATTCCACACTGAACTGGAAACATCACACCGCAGGAGAGCTGTCTACTCAGTTAGGATGGGGGCACTTTCGCATTGATTTTCTGTGGCATCTGAAAATTTTCAGGGCTTGAAGCATAATTTTTTAGCAGAGTTAATTTTTTTGTTAGCCACCGCCAGCTCGTCGTTTCAGTATTTTGCTTTTTTTAAATGTTAATTACTGTCTGTTTCTTTGAAAGGTCCGCCCAGTCGAGGGCTCAAAAGGAAAACACTATGGCTCTTGCATATTTTGCAAAAAAAAAAAAAAAAAAGGGGGGGTGGTGTCCTTTCCTAGGGCTCCAGGAGCAGAAGGGCGCTGCTTGCATTTTTGTCAGAATGCCCAGTAATGGAGTTCTCACCCCACCTCCCTTGGTCTAATGAGGGCTTTGGGGTTTATTAGGGGAAAATAGCAGCCCCCCTCCTCCCCATCAGCGCTCAAATGCAGGATTAGGTGGAGTTACCTGAAGGCAAGCGTTTAATTCTCTTTCCCACAATTTCTGTTTGACACAAAAGCTTACAAAACTCAAAAGTCAATGAACAGATGTGGACAAGTGAACATCTTTTACATCTCCATAGCTTTCAACTGGGTAAATTGGTGACTATTAATAAAAAAAAATTTTTTTCCCCAGGGAAACAGAAAAAAGTGCACCTACGCTGTTGTTTTCTTCTCATTAGATGTACACATCTTTTTTTTTTTTTTTTTTTGGTAGCAAAATATGAGGAGGTCAGAAATGAATAACAGTCTTTTAACAGCAACGATTCCGAGGCTTTCTGGAGATTTTCTTTCTTCTGTTTTCCCTTCTTTGCCCTTAAAGCAAAACAAAAACAAAGATAAAGAGAGAAGACAGGGCCATTCCTAGTGGAGAGTGTATTTTGTGGCCACAATAAAGGGAGGGGGCAGTTAACAGCTATTTGAGATGATAATGCTTAGTGAGCCCATTCTCTTAATCATAATCTTCAAATGGTTTAAGATTAATGGCAGGAGGTGTTTTTGGTCTCTTCCTAAGGACCCTCACATTAATTTACTTAGACCGCTGACCAGACTGTCAATGTCTCCAAATTTCATTAAGTCGAACTGAGACAAATACAATGAGATTTTCATATTTTCTTCATCTGCGGGAGAATTTTATGAGAAATATATATATTTTAATTTGGATTCAACTGCAATGGGGACACGTGCCTTCCTTGTCTTTATTATACAGACACACACATATGACACATATATCACATATATGCATATATATTTAAGTGGACCCATATGGTCTGCAAATAACTGCCCTCCCACTTCTGAGTCTAACGGGGACCTTTCAGAAAGTCAACCCCAGTGGCACAGGGCAGATTCTGCTTCTCCAGACCAGGATTTATGTTTCAAGTAAGTTTTGATACACTGTATGTCTTCGAAACAGACAAAAAATAGAAACAACAGCTTGGAGTATAAATATTTAACTTTACCTCGGTTGTCACAATAGCCCCAGCGACTCTTCAAACAAACTCGACTGAGGCATCATTTGTGGCGAGAAGACTCGGGTTACTGTCGCTTGGCTCTGCTTTGCCCTAGGAGCGCTCGTTTTCTGGAGCCCACGGGTCCCCATCCCGGTTCCCGAAACGTCTCCAAAGAGGGAGAGTTGGTGAAGGGTGACCTAAGGGGTTCTGGGGAGAAGCGAGGGAAGAGAACGGATTTTTAAACCAGAGGGTCCTGGTACCCTGGCAAGAAATGAAAGTCGAGACCCATTTTCCCCTGCGGTCCTCCCAGTCCCGGGTTCCTTCCCGGGCGCCTCATTTCTGAGAACTGTTTTCACAAAATCCCGCCGTCCGGTCCTTTAAAAAGTAAAAACAAAACCTCCTCACAAACTAAGGTCGTTCCGCGTTACAGATTTGCACTTTTCAAGTGGGGTGTAGCTATGGTAAGAAGACTTTTCTCCGAGGCGTGGCTGCTTACCCAGCTCCTTCCCCAAGAGTAAGGCTGCGGGTGGAGCCCGCGCAGCTGTAGGGGGAGATGGCCCGGCTGGCGGTACCTGTGCGCCCTGGCGTTCCAGAGTGCGCAGAAATCCCGGTGGAGATGAACTGGGAAGTGGAGACAACGCCTCTCTGCACCCGGGCAGTCGAAAAAGAACCCAAACACCCTCAAACAGTGCCGGTCCCTCACCTTGCATTTGACGTGAAGCACCATAGGGAGATCAAGTGTCAAAGACATTGGAGGTTTATTTGGGGCACTTCAGCTACACTTGCCGTTTCAAGCACAATTGGGAACATGAGCAGAGAAAAAACAGGCACACGTGTGGAAAAGACCTGTGTGTGTGTGTGTGTGTGTGTGTGTGTGTGTGTGTGTGTGTGTGTATCGGAGTATGGTGGCAACTTTTAAAGGCGTTCTTTATTTTGGAAAAAAAAATTGAGCAGGGGCCGATATTTCTTTGTGATGCAGGAAAGGGTCGTTTCAGGCAAGAAGCTGAATCCCGATAGCAATTCCTCGGGACTTTTCTAAAACAATGAGAGTTCACCGAGAGTTTAATTTTGCTAGGATGCAACATATTGTTTTGTGTTGGCCTCTTTTCCCATCCCATCTATTATTATTATTTTTTCTACAGCATTTATTAAAAATATTTCCTTAGACTTGACATCCACAGTTCGGCAGGAAACAAACCAGCACCAAACTGCAGCAAAGCCCAGAAAATAAAGAGATTTTGTAAAACAAAATGTGTCCATTTCCTAGGCATTTAGTAGTTTACTCTCCGGAGGCCAAGTGAAGGTGGGGGGAGGGTGGTTCCTTTGTATTTTATTATTATTATTTTATCATTTATTCATTTAAATGCTCAGCCTTGACAAGCTATTCCCCTACCGCGAGGTTTTCTCAGAACCGAGGTGGGGGCGGTGGAAACAGTCGGTGGGTGAAGGGGGGTGAGGGGAGCAGAAAAACACGGTTCGCTGGGGAGAGGTTAAGCCTCAGCGTTCTGCTCCGCTGGCCAGCAGGGGGCGCTCTGATGTTATCTCTAGACGAGACAGCCGAGGCGCTCGGAGCTGCCACAGCCTTTGCAGATTCACGCAGCTGCAAAACGAAGGGGAGGGGGGATTCTAGCTTCTAAACCCTCAACAACTCTTCTACTTGGGTTATTTACCCTCTGTTCGAAATGTATCTACGTCTCGCTTTTACCTACCCACCGCTTTATCATGCACCCCTCTCCGCACCAACCTCTTTTCATCTGCATCTATGCAGTCCATGTATAATCTCTCTCCCTAGCCTTGAAATACACATTAATGCAACTTATTAAATACGACGATGAATAGTCAACATTTTTCTCGCCTGTTAGTTCCGCTGATCCAAGCAGGATTTATTTGCAGATCTCACATCCCGGAGCCATAATGCGTGATTTTTTCCCTTAAATAAAATTGGTCAAATGTTGACAACCTTTAAGCCAATCTAACACTCAAGATTAGTGATGGGAAACTAATGAGAAAATATCAGATCGCCCGGCCTGAGGGCTGCCAATTAAATCTTCGCTGATTGAAAAATAAAAGCGGACTTGGAGTGTGAGCTCAGCTCAACTTCAGCTATTAATTTCACATGTTGCCGGGCTCCATGGCTTCTTTCCTCTAAACTGCCTCCCGCAATAGAGCTTTCTCCCCTCTCATCCTTCAGTCTAAAAGCCAAATGGCATTTCTCGGAATATTTCAAGAGGTCCAAATCAGAATGATCATTTCTTACACGGTAAATATTAGGCCTTTAAGCGATATGATTTAACTAATTAGAAAATTTACATCATTAAGTCTCAGGGAGAGAAAAAAAGAGAAACAAATCTGCCAGTCATTTTAAAGGAGACAAGCACTATTGAAGTGTGAAGAAATCGGCTCTAATTCAAAAAGGCAATCGGGCAGAAAAAGCCCTCAACATTGCCCTGCTAGTTATTAATCAGAAAGGCTCGCTCTCTCCTCCCCACACCCCTCCCCTCTCAGCCCTGAGTTTAAGTTCGTTTTTTTGCCAGTGGCCCCTGTCATATTTATATGGTGGTTTTCTCTGCTGAAGGATTAAAATTGGAAAATGTTTCAATATGAAGAAAACAGAACCCTCAAAAGGAAAAATATTCACTGAATCACCTCTCTTCCAGACAAGTAAACCTGTTGTGATAAACAATGATCACTCTCCACCCTCTCTCTCTCTTTTTTATTCTTCCTCTTTCTTCCCATTAAGTTCCTATTTTGAAACCTGCTTGGTGAGAACTAGATAGTCTTTGTGTTCTTCTCCCCTCCCCCTCTTTTCTTGCACCCCCTCCCTCCTCCAAAGCGAGAAACTTAGTCTGAAAGCAGAAAAGTACAAATACATTAACAAAGCCCCACTCACTTGATAAAAAGGCCACGGTCTAGGCTTACATGTCAAGAATCCAAGGGAAGGGGGATCAAGCCGGTGGGTCTACAGACAAAAGATGATGAACTAGAAAGTTTCCCCACCTACGCCTACTATTCAATACGGTGTGTGGCTCAAGAAAAAAAAAGGAAGCAGGTGGGTGAGAATTATTTTAAAGTGTACTGTCGTGTGGGGTGGCTTTTTCTCTATCCCCCTGTCCATTCAGCTTAAAACAGTAGCCTCATTATATCTAGGTGCCCCTTCCCATCATACCCTCACTTAAGCCCTGATACACCACACACATAGCCCTTTCCCTAGCCTTCTCATTCCCAGCAATTTAACTGATGAGGGAATGGCAAAAGGAACTTTTTAAGCAGTTCCTTTTGCAAACTCAGGCTCTTCTTGCCATCTCTGAGGACCTGCTCCTTAACAGACATTGGGTTAAAAAAAAAAAAATTAATAGCAAGCCTTAGAGATGGACTTTTCCTTTATTATTATTTCTGTTTAAATGACAAAGAAGTCCCAAAGTTTCATTTCTCTGCCTTACCCTATCTTTCTCTTAGGAGGTTCCAGTCTACCCTCATTTTCTCAACTTCCTCTCTACCTTGCTTTCTGCAAGTTTAGCTACCTTACTTCCCACCAAGTCCCAGGGCCTGGAAGTTTTGGGGATTCTGCGGGCCTCCAGCAGCTCTCCAACGTTAGTTCAAGGCCATGCTCCCCGTTACCAGATTTCAACTTTGCAGGAGAGAGCGGTAGCCGACCTGGGCTATTAACACACTACAGTTAATTCTCTGCGGGAGCTTTTACTAGGTGAAGCGTGTGGATGGAGCAACCATCTATAAACAGTGCGAGCTCCTGAGGGTGGGGACAGATTTCTGACAGAGAGGCCAGAACACATATAAAATGTGGCAGAACTTGTGAAAGGGCCAGTTCCCAATGAAAATTTCCTGAAGTAAAGAAAGGAAAGAGAAAAGGGGAGGGGGGCTTTGGGGGGAAATCTAGGATATGCCCCAAATGCAGCTCCTTAACTGAGCGTCACAGAGCAGATGGGTGTCGAACGTGCTCCCCTTGAAGATTAGAAAAAAATGGACACTTCTGTCACTTACAGGAGGCTGGACACCTAGAGGTGAAAATATACAAGACAAAGGCCTCTGGCGCTGGAGGGCTCCCCTGGCGGGCTCCCCACCCTTTGCCCGTCCCTCTCGGAACCCTCCTTACCTTTGCTGCTTCCATTTGATCTGAAACCCCTGGACGTTCCTGGGCTAGGTTCTCTGAGAGGAAAAAGACCACGAGAATCAACCGGTCTCCTCCAGCATCTACTCCGAAGCCAAGAAGCATTACAATAAAATTTACGGCGCCTTTAACAACTCACAAGTAAAGCATTGAAATTCTCTTTAATTGAGAAAATATTGATTTTTAAGTCTAGAAAAAGCGAAATAGTAATTTAGCTGCAAACTTTCAGGCGAGGAAATCGCGTGTTCTGTCGCCAGGTTATGGATCCACCTTTTATACCCACGAACATCCCATCTTTAATTGTGCTACTTTATGAAGTGATAAAGACCAAAGACAACCCGACTTAGGCAAACATTTTAACAAAGAGGACCTACAGTAATTTCTTTTTTTTCTAGTTACTTATACAAGAATTGTCTCCTTTCCTGAACCAGGAAAAAAAAAAAAAAGATTGCCCAAAGGGGAGAAAAGAAATAAAAAGAACGGAAAACCACAGACCAGTCTAAAAGCCAACTCACATTAGCAAATCCGCTGATATTCTCTACCAAAGGAGAAATGAGAGCCAACACATTTAGAGAAAACGCATTCACGGGCAAAATTGCATCCTCCTTTAAACGCAACAAACCTGATTCTATTTTCAGACTTGACTCCCAGGTCCTTTTTTTTGGGGGGGGGGAGGGAAAGAAAATCAGGCTTTCTATGTTATTTCTGTATCGGTTTTTGGTATTATGGAGGAGTAAAGAAGTTTTTGTGTGGTGGTTTTTCATTGATCAGTCACTCTGAGCTAATGTAATTATCCTCATCAATAGGAGGCTGCAGAGAGAATCATTATGTGGGTGACATTGATAAATGATCGCCCAGGAACGGCCCTCTCGCGGGCAACCCCCACATCTGACCCTCCCACACACACAATGTAGTCATAGAAACACCTAGAGAACGTCGAGCACCGCCGAGGAAGGGGCAAGAGAGGGAAGAAAAGCCTCAGGCAGCCCAAGTGGGGGTAGGGGTGAGGGTTAGGGTGGGGGTGAGGGTGGGGGTGGGGGTGGGATTGGGGGTGGGGGTGGGGGCGGTGGCGGCCAGTCCCAGATCCAAACCAGTTGGTGGGACACAAACAGCCGATGGCGGGGGTCGGGGGAGTTGAGAGGGAGGGAAGAGGAGTTGCGGGAGGGAGAACCTCCCCACCCAGCAGCAAACCCTCGCACAGTTGCTCACGACCAAGTGAAAATCCCCCTTCCAGACGGACCCATTCCTCCACACCTTTTCCCATGTGCGACCTCACTACCAACAACATCTGATGTTTGGCGGAGACACACATTCAAATAGATTTCTCCAAAGGAGTTAAATAATTAGGTTACAAAACCTGTAGGCACCTAATTCTCACGCGGGCTCCCGCGTTCAAAAAGACCCCAAACAAACAACAAACAAACCAACCAAACCCACGTGAAACAAGACAAAGGCAGCAGCTGGGCGACCCCCCCCCCCACCCAAGCGTTCTCCCCAGTTATTTACTGGGCGACCCCTTCCTTCCTCTTCACCTCCTATCCCAATGCCTCCGATTATGAGATAATGGATTTTGCGATTGTTTCTGTCAGGGGGAAAAAAATTCCCCACCGAACCCCATGTTTTTATCTTCAGACTGTTTTATTTAAGCCAATGGGAAAAGTATTGAGAGCAGTAATTGATTCATAATGATCCATAAATCGACGTGGGGAAGCGGGGGTGGGGGGTGGAGGTGTACGAAGATAAGTAGGGGTGTTTATTTATTTTATTTCTAAAGCTTCAACTGAAGTAGCTTTGACACTGTTGGGGCTGGAGGGGAGGAGCTGTTGGGCTCTGCCGGATCATCCATCATCGCTGTCACCCAGAGTCTGCCCCGAGGAGCCGGAGACGCAATCTCCCTTCTGTCTCTACACCGAAACTATTAATATTAAAACCTCACTTCAAACACTGCCCCGACGGTCTCCATTCTCGTCACAATCTGACCGGCCTCCCCCATCAGACCCTCATTTCCCCTGCGCAGCCCCGGCCCCAACGGAGGAGGCTCCAGGACCGCGCTCGACGCCCTTAGTTGATTACTGCAACTGTTCTGTGCCCCTGTTGCCGGCTCTGATTTTAAGCACGACTGTCTAACTCTGTCCACACACGCGCGCAAAGAGAAGGCCAGGTGAGGGCGGAGGTAGCCCTTGCGCAAGGGGCCGTGCGCGGCACCGTACAGAGACTGCACGCCCTCCCTTCCCTGCCCTGCCTCCTCCAGGGCTTGGGGGCGCCCATCCGCACCAAGCCTGCCGGGTGGGCAACGGTGGGTTGTGACTGCGAAGCCAGGGCCACTGGGCGCATCCAGACGCGCAGACCCGGCTCTGGTAACGCAGTGGTAGCTTGCGGCCGGAGGTCCAGGCTCTTTATCAAATTGCTGGCCTGCAAGACTAATGTGGAACTTGGAGGATCCCGTCCAGCTCCTTTGAAGGAAGGTCCCTCCTCTGACAGCTGCTAGAGATATTAGCCACATTTCCCGTCCCAAATCTGCTCCAGGTTAACAGGCCCGCGGGGGCGGGAGGGGTGAGAGGAGGATCCCGAATGACTGCCCTCAGCAAATCAAACTGGGGTGAGCTGGGAGGTGGGGTGGGGGGCGCTGACCTGGGGAGTGGGAGGGAGAAGAGGTGGATGGAAGATACAGACTTTACTGGTCTTTTTCCTTTAAAATGTGGCTTCTTGCTCAATTCCCAACCCTTCACAGATGGCGACTACAGTTCTCTCAGAATTTCTTAAAGAAAGGGAAACCTTTGGAATTTATTTCTGCGTTTGCTTTTTCCATATAAATAAAGTGTTTTTATATTACTCTTGTTTTGGAGAACATAAGCAATTTTATTCAGACTACAGTATTTCCTTTAACACTATATGGTTGTCAAAACACCATTCC
Source organism: Elephas maximus indicus (assembly GCF_024166365.1). NCBI lineage: Eukaryota > Metazoa > Chordata > Mammalia > Proboscidea > Elephantidae > Elephas > Elephas maximus. Next base: position 19,466,263 of record NC_064828.1, on the reverse strand, counting down.
CAGTTTCTTTGCTTTTGACAGCTGAGTCTTTCTTAAATATACCCAAATCGGAACTCTTTATACTAAATAGTAAATCCGAGATAGGAGCAAGTGCCTTCAGAGGTGGTATAAAAAGCATTACAAAAATTGGACAACCCCACCAACTCTTGGTCTGGGGTGGGGGGGCTGCACAAGGAAATGCAAACAAATATTATTACAATTATTATTCATTTCCAAATACTTCAGGGGTTAAGGTTAACATGATAGGATGTGGGTTTGGTGAAGAAACTAAGCCTGAAATTTCATTCATTAAAACCAAGGGTAGAGAGCTCTTCTGGACTCTAAACTTCAATGAAATAGCTTAATAATAATTTCATAGAACATTTCCTAAATATGAGCCAATTCATTACCAAGGAAACTCTTCAGCACTTACTAAGAAGCAAAGAGGAAAAACTTTGCCAAAAAAAAAAAAAAAAAACTTCTTTTTCGGGCGATGTGAGAGTTAATTTATAAGTGAGGAACTTGTCATAATTTACTTAAAAGCATTTAAAGTAAAAATATACAAATATTTAAATTTTACAACATCAAAAAACTTCACGTAAAATGGGATAGCAAAAATGAGGAGGAAGCTACCTGTCTTTTCCAAGTGGTACAGAATTCCTTCATTAGTTTCTGTCAGACGTATTATTTCTATGTGTACCCAGTAACACATTAATTAAACTGATCTTTGTAAAAATTCTATCAAATGAAACATAGTACAAAATAATAGAAGTTTGTTTCCTTATTCATTTAGATAGCACTTCCGTTACTGCTGTCTGAAATGGAAAATAGAAGAACCCCAAGTAACATACAGCTACGGTTTTCTTCCAAGTTAAAGTTTGCAGAGATAATGAACTATTTCCCTATCAAGTCGACATTACATACGTAACCAAAGTTTATGATATTATCCCTTCTAAACATAGGGTTCAAAATCCAGAAGTTAGAAAATTCCAAGATGGTACATTTATTCGAAAAAATTGAGGGGGCGTGTAAATTGCTCACACTTTTTTTTTTTCCTTATGCCCACTTTCACAGGCATTGCCTGTGCAGCATCTTGGCAAGATCATGAGTGCCACAGCTCGCCAGGAATGCTACCTGAAATTTGGAAAAAGCCATTATATTGTCTGTTTTGTTGTTGTTTTAGGAAAAAAAAAAAAAGTAAGTTTAGTTACCAAATCATCAGACTAGCATGCCTGCACTTGGAGGTAACCGTCTGAAATAAAAAAGACATCATAATAGAATTTATATTAAAGTACTTTCATCATTAAGTAATCCTTTAAAAACTCAGGATTTCAAACTCCACAGAAGTTGTTTCCTCCTCTATGAACATCTAAATGTAAATTCTAATTGACATATTCAGCAGTATTTTAGTAAGACAGAGGACAAACACAGGCAGATGAATTATCTTAAGAGGACAGACATTATTTCTTGTGATGTAAAATGAACCCTGGAAAAGCCTTTTATTCTGGCAGAAGATGAAAATGAAAAGCTTTATCTGAAAAAATATATATATATATAAACTTCATGCATCTAAAAAAGGGCGTTGGGTATGTTGAAGGTGATCATTCAACCTGGCTTGTGGCACTGTACCTTTAGAAGTTTTCTGCTGGCAGAACTTAAGGGGCAAACATACATTGAAAAGCTACAGTTGATTGCCTTAAAAATTGATGGCAAATTAGGTTTCAAATATACTCAGCTTCTGGGGGAAAAAAGACCATCACCTGTTTTTAACACCACAGACAGCCTGCATTGTGCAGCCTTGCCTTAAAACCATTAAAAACACAAAAGCCTAACAAAAAATCAAAAAATGAAATATTTATTACCGCATTTTGTGACTTAACACCTTTTTTTTTTTAACATAACGTCACAGTCCTCATACAAGTATTTTAATGTAAATTTGACAAAGCTTAAAGGTAACAGCATTTTCTTCTAGTGAGGAACACGTGCTGAGAAAAGAAGAATTCATGGACATACAATACCAATTCCACAGCAGATCTGATACTAGCAAAAACATTCTTTTTTTTTTTTCAATTGAGGTAAACACATAGAATATCTAACATGAAACAATTAATAGACCGAACTCTGTACGAAGTTTGTTACAGTATTCTCTTGCTCCTTTTTATCCCCCAAGCTTTGAGTTTCTGATAAAGTCCTAGTTTTGGTGCGATGACCATTAATAACTTTTTTGTGTTGAGGAAAGCTGCCCAATTTAAGATTGTTTTGTCCACAGCCAAGGCTCAGAACTCCTGGAAGAAGCTCTCGCTCTGTCTTTAAATCTTCGCTGGCAAGCTCTTTGAAGAAGAGTCCCCCAAAATAATAATAAGAGTTGGCTTATGAAGCACAAACTATAAAGATCTGTTTGAAACTAAAGGACACATTTATGGAGGAACAAAGGCCGGGCATGAAAACACATTCTTGAAGCTGGAGTCCAAGGGGTGAGGTTCAGCCAAACGTTCATCGTGGTCTCCAGCGTGGCTCTTTTCTCATTGGCCCAACAGGTTTCAAATATACCGCAGTCTCTCCTGGATAGTGAATTCACTGATGAACCAAAACAGTCATTCTTCTGGGAACAACACACATAGTGTGGAAAACAAGGGTATATATATTTTTTTCTCTTCTAAAACTATTTGAGGCAACATAACGGAGTGATCAACAGAAAATGTACAAGTTTAACTTAGTTCCTATGTTTATACTACAGTAGTTATAACTCTTGGAGTCTTTTTCCAGAGGATCTTTACATGGACAGCATTGTCTCAGTGAGCCCACGATTTCACATTTGTGTTCTTGTCGCATTGGTCCTCTGTCGCTTGATGAAAAATGACAAAAGTAAAAAATAATCACAGCTGTCTGGAATTTCATATTAAGTGTCAACATCTGGTCAAAGTTCAGAAAGTCTTAAAATAGTTTTTGCGTGTGTTTCCTTTTTCCCTTGAGTTCCCTTATACTATTGGGCGTGAATGTCCATGACCTGTCCGCCAACATTGGGATCTAC